>NC_084560.2:18017920-18020420 GCF_033978685.3 Nerophis lumbriciformis | reverse complement strand
ATTGCATTGTATCTAGTTCCACAGCAGTTTCTATCCTGTTCTTACCTTATCTCATCTCATACTGTATGTGTGTTTATGTGTGCGTACACATGAAAAACATAACAAATATATGAACATAACAATGAACAGAGTTGTACTTTTTAGATGTCAGGACCCTATGCAATATGTACACATATTCTTAATATAGTATACATTTTAACTGACCTTTATTTGACTATGTTTGTCTTTTTGTAGGTGGCTAAAATACGCGGTGCTGCTGACTGCCGTCTAACGTTACGTTACTGTGTGTGATACATTGACTAACGTAATGTTACTGTGTGTGATACATTGACTAACGTTACGTTACTGTGTGTGATACATTGACTAACGTAACGTTATGTATAGGTACCTCATGAAACCCTGTTTAAAAAAAAAATCACTTGACAAAAAGTATGAATAAGGTAGCAAACTGCAGTGGACGCAACAGATTGCCGTGTTTGCAATGACGTTATAACCATAGACATCTTATAAGTAGACGCAGCATTGGTTGCTGTGACGTGAGCAATTTGCCCGCCATCTTGAAGTGCTGATGAGGAGCCGGCGAGCAGCCTAAACTGACAGTTGAAAGGTAGAAAACAAAGATGGTGTTCAGCGTTTTCCTGCTCAAATGAGCGGACTGTTGAAAATAGGAATCGGGGGATTACTTTTCACAAGTAAGATCTAACATTAACGTACTATTGGTTGTATTTTATGAAAATAATATTACCACAGAGTTGAGAAGGATCAAAGATCTTCAATATTTGTATGTGAAAATCACAAAGAAATATTCTGGGGGAGGATGACCCCCCTACAGGGGTTTGGTTTACAAACTTTCAGCCCCACCTAAAACAAAATTCACCAGCCACTACTGATTATGATGCATTCTCATTTTAGGCAAAGTATAAGACAATACTTTCTTAATATTAACTTTTCTTAGTATAATTGTAACCAGGAATCAGTCTTCAAGTAACAATATTCAAATACTAACATTGTTGGGTTAAACAGAATTTGGTTTTATTCTGAATCCAGTGAAACAGATTGGTGGTTTTAGCTGATATGAAGACTTTCAGGTGTTTATATATGTTTAAGTATTTGGCAGACGCTTTTATCCAAAGCGACTTACATAAAATAATACATATAAAACAATCACTGCAAACATTATCATTTAAGGGAAGAATGTAATAGAAAATATCAATACAAAGTGTCAAGACAGAATAAACTCTCTGCTGCTGAAGCAACAGAGATACAGTCTATAGGTCCCTAAGATATATAGATATCTAATGTATTCATACATTGTTTATGTAGGATACACGCATATGTATATATAACCTAATCATATTGTTTCTTCAACTTAAAAATAGTTTACCGTTTTTTTTCCCCCCTTCTCTGGGATTATATTCCCAGTTTTGATCTCGGACGTCTGGTCACTTATAGCGTATAAGAATATTATATTACTGTTAAGCAAACTATGAATAATAAAACACGCCAAAACATGTGTCTGTTACACACGTATGACAAAAAAGCGCGTGAAAATCAGTGGTATTCAGTGAGGTAAAATGAATTAAATGCGCTGACAGTTCATTGCTCCTGCCAAATGAATTGCACTGAGTGGAGCGGATCACCACTCCAAGATGGCGGCCCCGCGCCTCGTCTGCGCCAGTAGGCAGTAGCGCTCTATGCTGCGTCTACTTATAAGATGTCTATGGTTATAACGTTAGCAGTGAGTTTGCAGCCTCACTGATTTAACTACACAGCAAATAAAAGTCACGTTACTTAGCCAATAAACGTTATCTTACATTCAAAACTTACCCTTCTTTGTGCAACTTCAAATGTCGAACGAAGTTGGAAGTTGTTGCGTCTCCGTCTGTAATATTCGAACTGTGTGATTTGCATACGGCAATTCGTTTTTTGTTGACCAAGTCGTAGTTTTTATACCCGAACGAAACCAACTTTAACATAATTGTTTATCACTGGCACGTTGTTGGACAACTCTTGGTCATTGGTTGTCCTGCAATTTGATTGGATGAATGCTGTGTGATGAAAACAACGTAGTTCTAATTTGATTGGCTGTTGTACTGACAGCACACCAGCTGACAGGAATAACACGCTGATAGACAGACTAAGAAAATGAAAAATACGGAGCGCTCCCAAATAACTTTTTAAGCTTTGGATTTTGGGGAAAGTGGCAAGTCATGTCAAGTCATGTCAAGTCAAAAGGCTCAAGTCCAAGTGAAGTCACAAGTCATTGATGTTAAAGTCTAAGTCGAGTTGCAAGTCTCTTTACATTTTGTCAAGTCGAGTCTAAAGTCATCAAATTCATGACTCGAGTCTGACTCGAGTCCAAGTCATGTGACTCGAGTCCACACCTCTGATATATATATATATATATATATGTGTATGTATGTATGTATGTATACATACTTACATATACATACATACATACACATATATATACATACACATGTATATATGTATATATATG
>NC_084560.2:18010420-18015420 GCF_033978685.3 Nerophis lumbriciformis | reverse complement strand
CCCGCGAGCCCCTGCGGCGTCACTGAGGTCCCGGAAAACATGGCCCGCACAGTTCAGAAGACGAGCAGCGGTGCTGACGACTCAGCGTCTAAATCGCTCGGTTAGCTTCCAGCCAGACAGGGCACACTCCTTACATCCTCTTCTCCATGCTGGCCTACAACTTGTGCAGCGCATGCGAGCGTTCTCCTTCGAGACGAGCTCGGAAGTGTGCTAAAGGTTGTCAAGGTTTGCAGAGCTGGTCCACACCCACGAGATGCGAGTCAGCCTGCAAGAAATATGTCAGCTAACTATTTTGGCCATTGCACACCAAGGCGTGGCCAAATATTGGAGAGATGATGCTTGTGGCGACTCTCTGTGTACATAGGCTATTGAGAGCCGCGTTGCGTTCAAGTGCTCTCCCAAAACTCTGGATTGTCTTGTGGCTGTTGAAGGATGAAGTGTTGCAGGAGAGGCAGCTGCAATGTTCCACTTCCTTCCCTCTTGTGCCTTGTTTCAAAGAGCCCCATGGAAAATGCATGCCCTCCTAACACACACACACACACTTTGGGAAATGACACCTCTGATGGATCTTGTCCCATCATCACCGTGATTCAAAGGTCCTTAAGGGTGCAGACTGTTTTCATCACTTAGCCTTTATAAACCCAACAAAATTTTAGATTTTTAGCTTTTTAACTGAAAAGATTTCACAAAAACATAAACAAGCAGGAATTACAGCACAGCGATTTAGTACCTTCATTTTTCAGAGGATCAAAAAACGTATTTCATTTTTGTCCCAAGGAAGGACGACGGAAAGTAACAGGAGTGAGTTTTTAGCATAGAATTATCAAATACATGAAATTTAGCCTCATGAGCGTACGAATGCCAACAACATATTGATATTAAGCATGTTACATTGATTCGACAAAATACACAAATGGCATCAAAACATAATATTCAGTACTGTGTGATAAGAACAATGCTCTCAGTACAAACAAAAGACAAGGCCGACACATTCAACTTAATGGCAAAGACTTCTTCCTGGCTGCGGCAACACAGCTAGGGCAAACATAACAACTGGGCAGCACGGTATTTAATGTTAAATCATTAAAATAGATTTTATTGTTAAACGTTTATGAACTCAAAAAAGTACAGAAAACTGCTATCAATTCCAAAGTACTGGGAAAAGGGTACTATTTGATGGCTGCAAAATAATTTTTTATCCAAGTATTACAAATATGTCCGCCCCTGAAAATGGAGATACACATGTCTTGTCCCTTGCTTAAAGATTACGGAATCACCACATTTATTATATGTCTATTTTTGGTCCTAAATGAAAGATTTTGAATGAAAAAAATGGCTAGTTGCAATCAAATGTGCAACTAGAGGAGACCAAACCAATTAGAGCGCACTCGTTCAGTATCGTGGCCACTGATTGGCTCAGCCTCAAGCAGCATTACTATCCCTGACTAAAAGAGTATAAAAGGGTGTTATTCTCATGATATTTAAATGCTTGATTTATATAGGCTAGTAAGGTCAAGTTTTGTACCTGACAAGTTTCGTGTTGTATATTACCTGCTCAGTGGCCTAGTGGTTAGAGTTCAAACCCCGGCCGAGTCATACCAAAGACTATAAAAATGGGAGCCATTAACTCCCTGCTTGGCACTCAGCATCAAGGGTTGGAATTTGGGGTTAAATCACGGAAAATTATTCCCGGGCGTGGCCACCTCTGCTGCTCACTGCTCCCCTCACCTCCCAGGGGGTGATCAAGGGTGATGGGTCAAATGCAGAGGACAAATTTCACCACACCTAGTGTGTGTTTGTGACAATCAGTGGTACTTTAATTTAACTTCCATCCTTTTGGGTTGGCGGGGGGTGCTGGAGCCTATCTCAGCTGCATTCGGGCGGAAGGCGGTGTACACCCTGGACAAGTCGCCATCTCATCACAGGGCCAACACAGATAGACAACATTCACACACTAGGGCCCATTTAGTGTTGCCAATCAACCTATCCCCAGGTGCATGTCTTTGACTTAATATGGAAAAATCCATATAGCACGTCACTGGTGACGTCACGCTAACATCACGTGACACCCCGGATGAATGCTGCAGAAGCAAGGTCGCCGAAACTTGTCAGGTACGAAACTTTACCTTACTAGCCTATAAATCAACCATTCATATAAATACACATCGGTAGGTTAAATGAACCTCTTCAACATACTACGGGCTCGCATAATGTTGAAAAACGCATTAAGAAGGCCATAAATAGTTACGCTATGAAAATATTAACTAATTTATGGCGACCAAATCCGGAATGACTAACCGCGATACTGTAATTCCTACAAAAAAAGTAAATACTATATTTGTGTGAAACCTTCTTTTTATTGTACTGAGAAAGCACCATAAACTACCAGATGGGTGCAGTTTTGTAACCACACACACGTGCCTTGATGACGTCACCACTCAAGTAAGCCATTTAATCTACCGAATCAACTCTTAAAGTTGCATTTACTCATCTAACGTTTGGCCTTTTTTTGTTTGTTTTTCCCCTCCTCAGCGCTCGCCAATTACAACTTTTATACAACTCTTTGAGTCGTCACGAACATATTTTTACACGAACGCTACAGTCGGTTTTGGCAGGCGTGTATGTGTGAGACGTTCACGTTGCATGGGTTTAATGCGTCGCGTTGCGTTCAAGGACACGCCGGGGATGTGTAGCAGCCACGGTAGTCAAACGAATACCTCGGATTTTCAAACGTCACACCCACATGAAACGTGCATGTGTTCCAATTGCATGAAGTTATGCTGACGATGTTCTATTTTTCTATCGGTCCTCTCTTCAAATCGTATATTTTGATGACGTAACGTGTTTCTTGTATGTGTTTTGACATGTTTGGGGAGGGGGCGGGGTCAGCATGACATCGCTGATGTTTCTGTAATCACTTTCAATTAAAACGATGCTGCTATATAAGCTCTGTTTCGTTTCTCTCGGTAAAGTGCTGCCCTCCTGTGGACACAATTATATTAGCACCCTGGCTCTTTCAATGAAATGCAGCAGTGCATGATTCATAAACAATAGTCAGCGGAATTTGAAAATTTACTTGAAAGATATTGAATGATGATGACATGAAACTGTAAATACAGGCTTGAGACATTAATTAGTGTATATTATGTACATGAAAAATGATAATAAGCCTCGAAGGGGAGCTGCATACATTCATACAAATGCATGAATTGGAAAAGCTGCAGAACATCTCACACGCCATCAAGGGATGCGCGCGCAGCTGCCGCTGGCGATGACGTCAGTTGGCATTGCGTAGGCGGCTGCGTGGGTGAAAAGTGATTCTGAAATGAGGATGCATTCAGGGGGTGAAGGATGCTGTGTGAAAGGATAATAATATAAATATAATCATAATTACATAAGGTTTCTGCATGTGAGTGCAATAAATTAAAAAAAAACACCCAAAGAGGATTTCTGCATGTGAGTGCAATAAATAAAAAATAAAAAAACACCCAAAGAGGAATGTTTTAGGTGGATTTATTGCACAAAGGGCGTAGACAAAAACAGTAAACACACTGAACGTTACTTGAGAAAATAACAAAAGGGAATTTCATAAGATTCAAAATCACACATTTTTGGACACAAGTTAAAAAATAGAAATAAAAAATAGATGTCATGTCAGGCAGCAGCAGCTCCTTAATCAACCATTTTCTTAGGGAACTTATCAAAAAGGACAAGACAGTGACACACTTTTAGGGGCACCTGCACACATCTACTGAATGATTCAAACACCAACATAATAATGCTTGGCAGTTTAGTAAATATTACCGTGACCTGTAGGCAAATGACAAGCAAATTATCTCCAAATTTGCTTTATTTTTACTTGTAATCCCTCATTTTGTCTGCCATAGTCTAAACAATTCAAAACTTGGGACATAAATGCTTTTCACTGCAGACATATGCTTATTATTAAGGTTTTATTTTAAAGTAGTGTACAATTGCGCTGCAGGTGTTCCCAATGTTTTGTTTATTCGGCAACAAAATAGTAGCAAACTATTAGGAACAATGCAATTCTGCGTCACTTGAAACTACAATAACAGACAAAACATGTACTATATGTCCACATTCTGCAAAACAACAGTTGCAGTCTAAATTATTTGACCCATATTATAAATTCCATTTATTTTCAAAATCTTACAATAGATGGCCAATTTAATCAAAGCTAGTTTTGAAATGATGATGAGCTTTGATCTGCACATATATAAAGTTACATGTTAGTAAAAATACACTTTACAACGATTAATGAGGCATCATTTTGACTGTAACTGTAAATAGAACAGTCATATAAAAAAACAAACGGAAATTAAAGAAAAAACATGTCCGTTTTGTTTTTAAATATAGGACTGTTATATGAATTTCTTATAGAAATAAATCCACATCAATAAAGTCAGAGCTAAGTGGTTTTCATTCGACTGAATCAGTTTCATTTAAAAAAAAAATCTAATGAACAAAATTGGTGATACCGGTTACATAAAGTGATTTAAAAAAAAAAAAAAAAAAAAAAAAAAATGTAATCAACAAAATTGGAAATACTTGTTTTCCATAAGACAGTTAATTATACTTAAAAAAAAAAATTTAAAAAAAAAAAAAAATCCAAACTGATCTTTTTTATGTTTACAAATGTATTAGATGGCAAATAAACAAAAGACAAACTAAAATCAATCAAATACGTTTTTTTGCATCCAATATTGTGTTCATTACACACAAAATGGGTCATATTTGCATAATTCTGATTAAAAAAAAAAATGCAGTCATGGTTTGCACGGTCGCATGTGTTCAGAGTCTTTGGTTCACAAGAGCGATGTCACGCCCAGGTAACATGGCCGCACTGAGAAGGCGGGGTTTAAAAAAAAAAGTACGTGATCAGTAACGCGTCAAAGGAGCTTTGGGTCGGAAACACAAACACGAGTTTAAAGTGTGAAATGAGGGTTGCATAATATCAAAAGAAAAGGTTTTATTGTTGC
>NC_084560.2:17935420-17997920 GCF_033978685.3 Nerophis lumbriciformis | reverse complement strand
ATGTGCCCCCCCCCCCCACCCCGCCCCGAGTCAAAATAATTGCCCAGGCCTGTGCTATAGCATGGATGTAGCCTAAATTCCCCATTTTGTTCTTCCTCAGGACACAAACAAGTTAAGACTGATTCTAGCAGTGCCTCTGCTGGTTGCAGCTGGGGTTGCGATATAGACAAGATAGGATATAAATTTGTCCAGCAATAGAGCTTTTAATACAATCGTTATAGCGCGATAATGCATGTAGACGACACATTCTAGCTGTGTCCAGAGAATTAGGCAGCAGCGAGCGAACAAACACGTCCTCAACAAAATGTCGCGTTCAAAGCCACTTTGAATGCAGTAATCCTTGCCTCCAAGGCGGCAAATAAACGACGTTTCTTACAAGTATCATTATCATTGGAGGACAAGGAAGAGCTATGCTACACTACACAACGTAGGAGAATGTGCTAACCGCAAGCTAGAGGTCTTGAATGTATACTTTTTTCATAACAATTGAATATACCGTATTTTTCTGAGTATTTTTCGGAGTCGCACCGGAGTATAAGTTGCACCTGCCGAAAATGCATAATAAAGAAGGAAAAAAACATATATAAGTCGCACTGGAGTATAAGTCGCATTTTTGGGGGGAAATTTATTTGATAAAACCCAACACCAAGAATAGACATTTGAAAGGCAATTTAAAATAAATAAAGAATAGTGAACAACAGGCTGAATAAGTGTATGTTATATGACACATAAATAACCAACTGAGAACGTGCCTGGTATGTTAACGTAACATATTATGGTAAGAGTCATTCAAATAACTATAACATATAGAACATGCTATACGTTTACCAAACAATCTGTCGCTCCTAATCGCTAAATCCCATGAAATCTTATACATCTAGTCTCTTACGTGAATGAGTTAAATAATATTACTTGATATTTTACGGTGATGTGTTAATAATTTCACACATAAGTTGCTCCTGAGTATAAGTCGCACCCCCGGCCAAACTATGAAAAAAACTGCGACTTATAGTCCGAAAAATACGGTAATTGATATTGTCACTCCGCCTAACTATAATTGTGATCAAAAATTTAATCACCCAATGATCATGAACATTTTAAGTATCAGTATCAGCATTGATGTGACCACAATCTACAAACCACAACCTACTCAGTGGCCTAATGGTTAGAGTGTTAGGTTGTGAGTTCAAACCCCGGCCGAGTCATACCAAAGACTATAAAAATGGGAGCCATTACCTCCCTGCTTGGCACTCAGCATCAAGGGTTGGAATTGGGGGTTAAATCACCAAAAATTATTCCCGGGCGCGGCCACCGCTGCTGCTCACTGCTCCCCTCACCTCCCAGGGGGTGATCAAGGGTGATGGGTCAATTGCAGAGGACACATTTCACCACACCTAGTGTGTGTGTGTGACAATCATTGGTACTTTAACTTAACTGCCTCTGTAACTACTTGGTATTGGATCGATACCCTAATTTGTAGTATCACCCAAAACTGATGTAAAGTATTCAAACAGAAGAATAAATGTTTATTAGGTGTGACTAGAACCATGTTACAACAGAAAGTAACTAAATATTAACAGTAAACAAGCAAGTAGATTTAAAATAGTTTAGAGAAACTAACAGGAAATGACACAATATGTTACCGCATAGGTCAGCAGCCAAATTAAGAGTCTTTGTAACCCGTTATAAAATGTTTCTTTATTTATCTACTCTATATAACAAAAAATATATTGTGATATATATCGTTATGGCAAGATACTGCAATATATATATCATCAAATAGATTTTAGGCCAGGGATGTAAAAAAGAGAAAAGTGGACGCAGAGTGTAAGTCAAGCCTCTTGAATAGTTTCTACCTCCGTGTGTATGGTTTGTCGAGTTAGCACAGGAGTAATATGTGGAAATGATAAATGAGGTATTTGATGCCTAGAAGAGTTTTTTATTTGTTAATTTTTTCTTTTGTTCAATCCCAAATAGGCTTTGACTTAAAAGTTTGATGGCTTTGTAGATACAATGAGACAAAGTCTAAGTCCTTTGTTTTTCCCCTCAGAATTTTCGACGGAATTGAAGTGTTTTGTCAAGAGCATTATATGTGATATGTACATTTTTAGAATGAGCTTCTATTTTTTTTGGTCAAAGTAAAAAAAAAGAAAACAATCTGAATGTTTACCAGTCTGGCCCACTTGGGAATAGATTTTCCTTCATCTGGCCCCTGAGCTAAAATGAGTTTGACACCCTTTTTATAGGACATATCGCACATCCATAGTTTAGCTTAATTTCTTTTTAAACAGCAATTAGTCTCTAGGTTTGTTTGGTGCAGTAAAGATGCTAAAACCCATCCGATGTAGTCAGTATATGCTAAGCTAACTGAATCCAACATCAACAGCTTAGTTTGTGTTATAAGTCACAGTTAGTATTACCCTTTTAAACTAAAATAATCGACAAACTGTGAATGATTTGATAAACTATTGCAGTGTTTTTCAACCACTGTGCCACGGCACATTAGTGTACCGTGAGATATAGGAGATTATGTAATTTCGCCTAATTGGGTTAAAACATTTTTATGCAAACCAGTAATTATAATCCGCAAATGTGCCGTTGTTGAGTGTCTGTGCTGGCTAGAGCTCGGCAGAGTAACTGTGTTATACTCTTCCATATCAGTAGGTGGCAGCAGGTAGCTAACTGCTTTGTAGATGTTGGGAACATGGTTTGTCGTGATCCCAATATGCAGACGACAGCGGGAGGCAGCGTGCAGGTAAAAAGGTATCTAATGCTTAAACCAAAAATAAACAAAAGGCATTGAAGCTTAGGGATGGCTATGCAAAACGAAACTAAAACTGAACTGGCTGCAAAGTAAACAAAAACACAATGCTGGACGACAGCAAAGACTTACAGCGTGTGGAGCAGCAGAGGGCGTCCACAGAGTACATCCGTACATGACATGACAATCAACAACAAAATAGGAGCGCAAGACAAACTAAAACACTACACACAGGGAAACAGCAAAAAACTCAAAATAAGTCAGGGCGTGATGTGACAGGTGGTGACAGTACACCTACTTTGAGACAAGAGCTATAGTGATGCATGCTTGGTTATAGTTTGAATTCATATCCAACAATTGCGACAACAACTTTTTGCTGTCAATATCAGCTGCTGACTTTCATTGTTTTAATGTTTTCTGCTGATGGTGTGCCTCGGGTTTTTTTCAAAGAAAAAAATGTGCCTTGGCTCACAAAAGTTTGAAAAACATTGAACTGTGGCTTGCACCAGCTTGCTGGCTAGCTTAAATGAATGTAAGCTACGTTAACATATTTCCCCATTAAAGAACAACATATAACAATCTAAACCATTAATCTAAATCGGTATAAACACATTGCTGTCTGAGCAACTAAGGTATTCATTGTATCATTAATGAAAACATTTTATATTTTTACAAAATGAGCTTGGGCTGCATTTTGGACACCCTGACAGAGGGTATAAATGAGTTACTAGATGATAGTTTTTAGCTAGATCTAATACAGAAGCCAATGTTTAATTCATGCAACATTAGGATTATATAGAACGCATTGTAGCATGTTGGCAATAGGTGGGCGGAACAAATTGTTTTGCTTGTAGGAGAGTGGGAGGCTTTTCTGGCACCATGAATGAGGTCAATTAAGGCATGACTACTACAAAGACTACTCCGTTGGTGTGTAAAAAAAAAAAACAATAACAAATTTAAACAATATGGCGCATTGGTGCCAGGATCGATCTAACTGTAAATTAAACCCGTCCAATTACAAAGTTATGAATCAGTTTAATCCATCTACTGAAAGTCCTGTCTGCTCAGTGTCTACAGCATCCTCGGTCTGTCTCTCTCTCTCTCGGGGTATATCTGCCGGGGGAAGCCTTTTGGCCATGGCCATATTTGCACCAGAGACCAGCTGCTGGCTCTCTGCCACATCACATTCTGCGTGGACAAACTGGAGGAGATGCGTAGGAAAAGACGGGGCTGGGAGCGTTGGGATGCCGAACGAGTCTCCCTAGACGGATTCTCCCTATTGGCCGGAGGCTAGTGGGCAGCCTAGGACCGAGTCGGCGCTCTTGGTTTCTTTGTTGGGTCTGTTCCTGTGCTGCCCCCCATCCCCGCAGACGATGGCGTGGAGTACTGCAGAAACCACTGTGGTGTATGTGGGTGTTAAAATGGGTTGTTTGTTTTGTTGTTTGTCTATGCATGCTGCAAAAGTATTATTCATTGCTCATGTTTTTGTTTTTTTCGTTGTATTTTACTTTCGTAGTTGTATGGCAGCTGGCTGCATCAGCTCTGTACTCTTTTAATGTTGTATGTGTTCTTTAATGTTTCCCTCTTGTTTTCATGAGTTGTTTACCTTATTTTTGTGGACTTTTTGTATCTGCACTGCAACCGCATAATTTCCACATTGTGGGATGAATAAAGTCTATCCTATCCTATCTCGGTTCAAATTACATGCTACGTTTTATTAGAGATGGCATCAGCGAGTGATTTTAGCATTCATGCGCATATATGAGACAGTCTGCCCCACAACAACGGGATAGAGAAAAATAAGGAACTTACGGACTACAACTGAATAAAAAACATGTATCCGCTGACGTAACTAAGGCAAAATACATCACAGTTGTCTCAAATTCTAAAATGGTTCGTGTGGCGCTAGTGGAAGGAGGCAAGATTGTGTTATAATTATCTGCGCCATGCCTTCTTGGTTTCATAAACATTTTTCGGGAATATGGGGATCTCAAATACGTACACGAAACAGGAACCAACAGGTAAGAAAAAGTTGGTTTTCCGTAATAGGACAGCTTTACGTACAAATCATGTGTTATAATAATAAATGCAATGACATAGTTCTGTATGTCATGTCCAAAGTAATACAAATATTCATTCATTAGTCTTTTGTTAAGTGTATTTAATTGAAGATCTACATCTATAGAACATACCTAGGATCAATTTAATTCTTCTTTAAACAAAGGACTGTTCCAGGTTGTATCAAATTGAATCACATCGAATCGTTAAATTTCAAAATGTATAATTTTCAATTTATCAAATGGTTTCATATAGGAGATGTGCACACATGTACTACTTTGGTATTTCTCTCAGACAAATACTCATGTTACAAAATCTCGATGGATGGTTTCTATATATATATAAATCCCTTTTAGTTCCCCCTTATTGATGTGTAGAGTCTCCAGTCGCTACAGTTTACGGTCATAACACATCCAGGACATCCTTGATTTCTAGAGCCAACTAAAGTCTAAATAAAAAAGCCTTCAGATTTGCTGCTCAATGGTCATGGAATGTTTCACAAAAAGATCTGAGGCTATCTAAACTGATCACTCTTGGGGAATTTTAGGCCATTTTAAAGGCTCAAGAAGCTGTTTCTATTGGGCACTGTACTTGTTTTGAATTAAACATTTTATTTTTTACCTATCGCATGTTTTTTATGTGTACTTTTAATTATAGTGTGTGACTGCTCCTGTTTTTTCGTTGTATTTATTTATGAAATCTGTTTTTGCTGCCCTCTTGGCCAGGTCGCTCTTGCAAAACAGATTTTAATCAATGAGTTTTTTACCTGGTTAAATAAAAAAAAAGGAAAATGAAAAATTATATCCTTGAACTTGTAGATTTCTGTCACACTGGAGATTAAATAATAAATTAACAATAACAAACAGTCACCAGATTAGGAGTATAAAACAGACGTATGGATGTGTGAAGATTAAGTACCCAGCAAAGTACCAAACCAATACAAAGAGAACATACAAATATTACAGAAAGGCCTCTGAGCCCAGAATGTGACCTGAGACCTTGCTGCGAGGCAACAGTGCCAAACACTGACTCACTGTGCCACACTGCTTTCTTTATAAGCAGCACACAAACAGTACTAGTCAAGAGTGAGACGCCTTGCAACAAGAAGTGCATGCAAGCATTATGTCCTGCAGAGACAGTGTTGAATTACTCAACATAAAAAAAGTGTATTTCCAGCGGTGCCCTCCAACCTGACCATCCTTGACTACATCTGTTTGCTTTGATACACAGAACCCTGAGAAAGTAGCTCCATTTGTCACCGGCTGATTGTAGCCAGACAAACTGGTGTGTCTGCGGCCAGATAGCGAGCCCCGCTGTTATTAATCACAATTACAGAGTGGGCCTCGCACACAGGAGCTGCATCAATACCTCCCCAACCCCCTCCTCCTTCCCGCCACCTCTCCGGGCTGCTCAGGGTGGCCCGGACCACAGTTTGGAGGTCAGCATTTAACCGGCAACACATTTACTCTGGCCCCCACCGCCTCCTTTTTATTAGCAATCTTTTAATTTTGGACCCATCCCTGCCTTTGGGAAAAATTGCAATTTAATATCACAGCTGATGCGCTGCATACTGTTTTTGACAGGCATGATGAATAGCCTGAAGTGATGTATGAAAACAGCCAGGCGGATGGCAATATAGATAAGGCAGCCGTTTCACTGATGGGGCCAGCAGAGTCGCTTGGCCACCCTCCCCTATTCACGTTTCATTTGGTCACTGCTGAGATGAACAGAATATCCAAGTCGCATCTGCCGGGAAACAGTTTTGACCCAGGATCTCGGAGCAAATGTGCCTTTGCAGCATGACGGGGGGCATAAATGCTGCAATGTGCTGCCCACACACTTACTGCATATAAGGCACCACAATATTAGGTACACCTGCACAATCTAATGAGATCCAGTCCATGACTTTACTTTGTGACTGTAAATTGTTGTGGTGTACAAAAATCAAAGCCAATGTTGCCATGAGAAATATTGAAAATCGTAAGACTCTTGAACGCATTAAAATAATCCCCTCAATACCCCCCAAAAATGGATTAACTGGCTGGAATATAAAGACAATATAACATACATCCATAAACGTGGATGCATATGCAAAAGTGCAATATATTCATCTGTACAGTAATCTATTTATTTATATCTGCACCTTATTGCTCTTTTATCCTGCACTACAATGAGCTAATGCAACAAAATTCTGTTCTTATCTGTACTGTAAAGTTCAAATTTGAATGACAATAAAAGGAAGTCTAAGTCCAAGTCTAAGTCTCTTATCCTTTCCAGACATCTACAAATAATAGCACAAAATGTTTTATAGACAACAATTATAGTTTTACAATGCAAAATATATTTAAATGATGGATGAAAAGGATACATGAGCATTTAACATCACCTACACTTAGTTGAGTTTAATTTGAGTTTATTTGGAACATGCATGCATACAACGTGATACATCACAATTTCCAGTTTTTCTTTTCAACATGTTCGAAAAGGAGTAGGAAGAAGCAGAGCTTATATAATCCTATCGCTTTTCCTTTACATAGCAGTTGCTAACACGTTTGTTCACTTCCTGTTGTCAATTTATTCACAATATACTTTAAGTAATAACATTAAAAAATAAATAATTAGTGAAGTAAGTTGTATTCCATATGGTGAGACAAATAAGATTATCAATAAATTCAGAATGTTTATCATGGTTCTTCTTCTTTGTAAACACTATGTTTGAAGAGTTTCTTGAAATGGATCATATTAGTGCTTTGTTTGATTTATTTGCTTAATCCATTCCATAATTTAATTCCACATACCGATATACTAGAGGTCTTAAATTTTGTACGTGCATACAAATGTTTTAAATCTAAATTTTCTCTAAGGTTATATTTCTTCTCTTTTGTTGAGAAGAACTGGTGTGGATTCTTGGGTAGCAGGTTATAGTTTGCTTTGTGTATAATTTTAGCTCTTTACAAATCTACTATGTCGTGGAATTTCAGTATTTTCGATTGAATAAATAAAGGGTTTCAATGTTCTCTATATTCAACATTATGTAATTTTCTAACTGATCTTTTTTGTAACACGGTTGATAAATGAAGTGTACTTTTGTAGTTATTTACCCATATTTCTGCACAATAACTCAGATATAGTAACACAAGCGAGCAGTAGAGAATATCGAGTGACTTTTGGCCCAATGCATCCATCCATCCATTTTCTACCGCTTTATTTAGCTTTATTCATTATTGACGCATTTCTTACCACATTATGTTGTATATTTTTAATATGAGATTTCCGGTTCTTTTTATTATCAATCCTTATATCCATCTATTTGTATTTGTGTTTGACTTTCCCTTCTACTGTTACCAAATAGCATTATTTTAGTTTTACTGAAGTTTAAGGATCATCTGTTTTTGTCAAACCATCTTTTTAACTTGTACATTTCTTCTGTTATTATTTGTATTAGCTTTTGTGTGTTCTCACCTGAACAAAATACAGATGTATCATCTGCAAATAAAACTAACTTTAAGTCTTTTGTAACTTTACAAATGTCATTTATATAAAGATTGAACAATTTTGGTCCCAGTGGTACGCCACAGGATATATTTAGTGTTGTAGACGTTTGTTCGCCGAGCTTCACATATTGTTTCCTGTTGGTTAAGTAACTTCTAATCCAGTTTAAGACCGACCCTCTGATGCCATACGGTTCTAATTTTTTCATTAAAACATTGTAATTAATTGTGTCAAATGCTTTAGTTGGATCCATAAACACATTTTTTACTATCTATTGCATTGGTAATTTATTCTTTTGTTTCGATTAAAGCCATCAAAGTTGAAATATTAGCTCCGTATCCATATTGGTTCTCAGCTAGTATTCTCTATTTATTTGTGAAACTCTCCAATCTGTAATTGAACAGTTTTTCAATGATTTTAGAAAATTGTGGAAGTAAAGAAACAGGTTTATAATTTGTAAATTGGTGTTTGTCTCCAGTCTTATAAATTGGTACAACTTTAGCTATATTCATTTTGTTTGGGAATTTGCCTGTTTGACGTATATGTTGCTAATATACGTTAATGGTCCTGAGAACTCTTCATTAATCTTTTTTATTGTTTCCATATCAATTATAGTCTTAGATTAGAAAGCCGAATATTCAAAATGGCTGACTGAATTTGTGGCATTTTGTGATTTTTAAACTGTGTTTTTACATAGTTTGCGGATTTTAAATATGATTGGATATGGTTTAATGGATACAATGAAACACAATTAAGGATATAAAGTCAACTTGATTTTCCCACTCTACTGGTACTTTAAGAGACTGTTCAAACTACAAGAGTTCACAAAGTAAAAAGAAGAACAATGATGAACCTTTAAAAAAAAATGAGATGATGATTATTTATGTATCTAAAATTTGTTTACTCACTTATGGTATATTTATTTATTTATTATTCATGTATTCACTGTTCTGTTACAAACAGAGCACAAACAAATGGGATAAAACTGCTATCATAGGAAAAGGGGTAGGATTAAATAAGCTCTGCTTCTTCCTACTCCTTTTTGGACCTGCTGTATTGAAACAACAGGAAATATGTCATGCATTATATTGTAATTGTATTGTATGCATGTTCGAAATAAACTGAACTGAACCATTGCAGCCTTCAAAACAACTTTAAAAAACCTCCATCAATGTTTTATATACAGGCTACAAGAAGTAACAGACACATTCATAACAATATGTAATACGCACAATATTTACCGTGTTTTGGTCATTTTTTAAATTACCAGAACTTATTTCCTATGCACATTTATTTCTGTTCCCACAGCAGCGCACTTCCGACTTCAGGCAACAAATGTGTGTTCTTACTTCTGGAAACAAACGCTGTGTTTTCTAAATCATGGCAGACTTTGGAATATACGAGAAAGATGGCTACTTTTGGACAAATAAGGATCTTATCTTTTTGAAGATGACTAAACGAAGAATGAACTGCTGGTTCTAGAAGCCAATAAGCAAGCACGAAATGTAAATGTGGAACTTGGAGCCAAGCTATGTTGACAAAAATTGAGTGTGTACTCAAAATCAACTGGAAAAAAATGTCCCCAGCCAGCTGGACCAAATGTCCCTCAAGTGAGTTACTATATTAACAACAACTGCATGATACATGCAGCACATCATGCTTGCTATTACAACTACACAGAATGTCAAGCGAGCTGTGTAGAAACAAAACAGGAAATAATACTTTGCAGATACCGTTATTTGATTGTTCATGTTTTTCAGTCAGAACAGTTTGGTGTACTACCGCAGTGTGTTGTGCATTATAAACTCAAAAGCGATTCATCTGGCTTACAGCTAATGCCGTTGTATTACTACACTAGAAAAACAGTACCTCCGTGTTTGCTCTTACAATAACAATGTCGCTATAGTTTGGCTATTGTACAGGTTATGGAACATAAATGAAGAATTGTTGGCGGTTTTTGGATGCAATTTTAGAGTGATTCGGGGGCAAAATGGATTGCTCCCATTAGCAGCATTGCTAGCCGCCTAGAACGAGCTGATTACAAATTACAATGCAAAAAAATAAAAAACGTGTTCTTGTCTCTCAAAAAGATTGTGAACAATTCCCCCCCAAAAGTGCAGTTCTCTTTTGAAGGGGAACTGCACTTTTTTTTTTAGAATTATGCCTATTATTCACGATAAATATGACGGATATATTTTTTTAATGCAGCATTCTAAATATTAAATACATTTGATCAAAAGTCTGCTTACAATGGAGCCTACGGGAGCAGTTCAATTCTGCCTATAAAGCCCCTAAAAATATCTAAACACATCCATTAGGGTTTTATATGTACATGATGTAAGTGTATATGTAAAGTATTAACGGGCACATTTACAATAGCATTTAATATTTACGTGTTTTTATCATTTTAAGCATACACGGCGCATTAATTTAAAAAAACACATCACGCATTTCTGCTCACTGTAGACTTTATGAGAGCCAACAAACATAATAAAACATCACTTACTGTGTAAGGTCTGCTGTCATTAAGATACCGACTGCTGGGATGTTCATATATTTAGATAAAAAAATGTCTCATAATCCTTGCGAAGAAACAGGGTGGGGCCCAGGGGGAACAAGCGCTTTTCGTGTTGTTCTCGCCAGTTCCAGGTCCTAATTGGCGGTCAAAGTGTCCCAACTTGTCGGATTATATTCTTATCCATCTACTTTTCAGGTGAGAGGCATGATTTATGATCTACAACAGGTCTGGGCAATTACTTTGACTCGGGGGCCAAATTTAGAGAAAAAAAATGTGTCTTGGGGGCGGTATATCTATTTTTAGGAACACTAATACAAAACCTCACAATAATGTCTGATTGAATGCTAAAAACGTTATGACAGACCGCCTTAAAAAATTTAATGCAATTGTACACTTTTCTATGAACGATAAAACACTGAATATTGACAACATATGAACGTCACACCCCCTCTCGATTGACATATTTTACAATCAAGCGAAACGCAACAAAAATGCAACAAACAGCGAAATATGAACGCGAAGGGTAAAAAGAACCCACCAACAATCTGATATATCACTAAGCTTTAGAACTTTGTTGTAAAAATCTCCTTCCGCATCTGTCCCTGACACCCGCATTTCAGGCTGGCTGCTCTAGAAACACTCTGTGGAAACGCTCCCTACCCACACTGCTTGGTGCCTCGTCTGAGCTGCTGTGACTTAGATTACCATAGTAACTAATTAAATTACCATAGTAACTAGTACATAGAGCAAAAGCGCAGATTCCAACCATTGAAATACTTTGTATAGTTCAAGACTTACGGTCATTTGAAAACATCACTGCACATCATAATGGCAGCTACACTTTCCATCTTAAAGATCTAAAAAAAAAGTTTGGGAATGCCCGGCGGGCCAGATTGAAAAGCTTAACGGGCCGCATGTGGCCCCCGGGCCTTAATTTGCCCAGGTCTGATCTACAATAAACTTACAGGGAGCAGGGAAGCGAGGAAACAGCAGACCACTCGATGATGTAAACATAGGGACAAACGGAAGTGATTACATCGCCGCTAAAAATAATTTGTCTGTGTTAACGCTTATACTAACAATATCACTAATATTTGGTTAATATTCAAGTCACGAAATGTAAATTGAGTATTGTTGGCGCTTTTTGAATGGTTATTATTCGGATTTTATGGGCGGAATAGTGGAGGGCTCCCATTGGCTCTGCTGTAAGTGGACTTTTATTTACGTTATTTAATATTTAGAATACATTTTTTAAAAATCCATCTGTCGCCCTGTCTTTCATAATGATTGCGAACAATAGGCAAAATTCCCCAAAAAGTGCAGTTCACTTTTAGGGCCTGTGAGTATATTGTACGCATATGCTCTTGTTTAAAACTAAAACTTCCTCCTGCCATACCTCCATGGTGATGTGATAAGCTGCCTCCATTGGCGAGGATCTCCTCTCGAGCTGCATGCTGGGAGAATTTGAAAAATGACAATAATTGGAACCACCCACTGGCACTATATTTTTCCAATAGTATACCTACCTCAACTTGTTCATACACGTGCACCGGATCGGAGAGACCCCTGTAGTTGAAGGCAAAGTAAAAGTAGACACAGGCACCAGCGTCATAGGTTTGTGTCACCCTGAAAAAGCAAGGTAGACATTTAAAGAAACTCAATGCTGGTGGTTTTTGAAACCTTGGATCAAATTTGACAGGGAAAAAAAAATCACTTCACTTTAAATAATTCAAATACAACGGTACAATGTAGATCACATCTGTATAAAATCTGGTTTGACTCCTGCTTACAGATAGCAAACTTTCATAATAATGAATACAATTGATTTTTAATAAGATTTTATTGTAATAATTTACTCCATGTTTTATATAATAATACTAAGGCTGTCAAAAAATAACGGGTTAACTTGTGATTAATCACAGAAAATTATCACATTAAGCATGTATACACGCAGTTAAATCACACAATTTATACATGCTCTTTACCTTAACCACAGTTGGTTACCTGAAAAGCGGCACGGGCTGTTAAATGGTCAGTGATCAGGTCAATGCATATGCCAGTGCAAAGATGAGTTAGGAGACTACGACTAATGTGCTCAATGTCACATTTCACTCGGGACTTTACTTACCCAGTTTTGAGCAAATAAATGATGTGCATTCAATGCAGTAAAACATTTAAAAAAATGTTCCAAGATGACATTCTGACAATAAAATTGCATATGTGTCCAAATAATTTTTTAAACTTAATTTCAATTATGCAAGTGAATAATAACCTGTGATTAATCATGGTTAATCCAAATTCAAAAGTGTAATTTATCTTATTTTTTTTTTTATAAATGAATAACTTGACAGCACTATTAATACACATTTTCCTGATTAAAATGGAAATATTTTCATTACCTTGTTGTTGCTACTAATAAATGAACTAAACTTGATTCCTCAAATAGTGGCGTCCGCTCAGATAAAAGCCATGCCCCAATTAATCCATTCGAACAAATATAGTTGCTCTATATAACAGATATGTGGTTTTCCTGCTCTGATCACATAAACTTCCAGTATGCTACACAAAAAACACAAACACACACACACACATTGATTGTGTGTGTTGTTAGTTTATCCCAGCAATTTGGAAAAGTTCAGCTACCAAAGTTATCTTAATCTGTTCTTTTAAACCATCACTATTATTATTATAGACAGTGGTGCTGTTTTGATTTTTGGGGGGTAAATTAAAAAAAAAAAAAAAAACTTTTGAGCCAGCTTTAAAGGGGAACTGCACATTTTTTTCCCCCTATCATTCACAATCCTTATGTAAGACGAGAACATGTATGTCTTTATTATTTTATGAAACCTAATTTGTAATATACGGCAGGTACAGTACTCTATTTTCGCCCATAAAAGCCCTTTAAAAACATCCACAAAGCGCCAACAATACTTAATTTACATCTCTGAATATTATTAACCAAGTATTAGCGATATTGTCATTACAAGCGCTAACGCTGAGGAATTGATTGATTGATTGAAACTTTTATTAGTAGATTGCACAGTACAGTACATATTCCGTACAATTGAACACTAAATGGTAACACCCACAGTGTTTCCCACACATTCATTTATTTGTGGCGGCCCGCCACGAAAGAATTACGTCCGTCATAAATGGATTTTTCGGCTTTTGACTCGCTCGACCGCTCATAAAAGCAATGGGACTGTATGTGAATGTTGCTTGTAGTTACACCTCCGGTGCAGTAGGTGGCGGTAACTCCGCCAATAGCACTTAATTCACCTGGTGGGCCAGAAGAAGAAGAAGAAGAAGAAGAAAAAGAGGGACGGATGGACGGACGGGATCAAAATATTCGCCGGCTACTTTTCATAATGATGGCGCTTCCTACGTTTCTACCTCAAACATCCAAAATCTGCTGAAAGCCTTGATCCAGGATGCCATGGGGAAAAAAAACTTAAATGGTGCCTTTTGGCGATAGTTAGCAGCTTGGTGGCTCATAGCCGGCTAGCTAACGCTTGCTAGCGTGGTAGCATTGCTTCATTTTTACAGGTGTTATAGGTAGATAGTAGTGATGGGTCCGGCAACACCGATGCATCGGCGCATGCGTCGAGCTCATAGAGCGAAACCCTGTGTCGGTGCGCGTACCGCTTTTAGAAAGTCACGTGACCGATCATGAGCTGTTTTGGTCACGTGACCGATACGCGAACTGTGTCGCACTGACGCCTCCTCTGTGCCCTGTGAGCGGGTCTTTTCTACAGCCGGAGAAATAATAACTAAGAAGAGAAAGCGTCTAAAATTGAATACGTTGGAAAAACTGTTTTTAAAAAAAAATAAAAATGTGTAAAAAAAAAAATAATAATAATTTCCAGGTCCACAAGCATCCTCATTCACAACACGTTCTCTTAGATTTCCATGTTATGATACATGTTCACATTATTTATTGACTGTATCTAAAAAAGACAAAAAATATATTTTTATTTAAATGAAGTTATGAAATAATCCTAAATGAAATACAATGACTTGGTTTATATTATTGTATATACTAGGTCAGTGGTTCTCAACCTTTTTTTCAGTGATGTACCCCCTGTGAATTTTTTTTTAATTCAAGTACCCCCTAATCAGAGCAAAGCATTTTTGGTTGAAAAAAAAAAGATGAAGTAAAATACAGCACTATGTCATCAGTTTCTGATTTATTAAATTGTATAACAGTGCAAAATATTGCTCATTTGTAGTGGTCTTTCTTGAACTATTTGGAAAAAAAGATATAAAAATAGCTAAAAACTTGTTGAAAAATAAACAAGTGATTCAATTATAAATAAAGATTTCTACACCTAGAAGTAATAATCAACTTAAAGTGCCCTCTTTGGGGATTGTATTAGAGCTCCATCTGGATTCATGAACTTAATTCTAAACATTTCTTCACAAAAAAAAAAATCTTTAACATCAATATTTATGGAACATGTCCACAAAAAATCTAGCTGTCAACACTGAATATTGCAATCACTAATTGTTCAAATCTGTATATAAATATGTACATAAAATGTAATTATATTCCAACTCCGCGTTCTTCTTGGTCATCGCCGCTGCCGCCACCACCCCCCGCCCCCTGACCACACCACCACAAATAGATGCCTGTCCTGTGGGAAACACTGCACCCGAATAAGTTTTTCAACTTGTTTAAGTCGGGGTCCACGTTAATCAATTCATGGTAGAGATAACTGAGATAAATGAGATAACTAGCTTATGACCTATTGAGCCGCTGAGCTGCTACATCGCCTTTAAATTGCAGATAGTTAACTGTAGATCAGTGGTCCCCAACCTCTTTGTAGCTGCGGACCGGTCAACGCTTGACAATTTGTGCTTACGGACTGTGTCCCTGCAGACTGTATTGATCTATATTGATATATAATGTAGGAACCACAAATATTAATAACAGAAAGAAACAACCCTTTTGTGCGAATGAGTGTGAATGAGTGTAAATGGGGGATGGAGGTTTTTTGGGTTGGTGCACTAATTGTAAGTGTATCTTGTGTTTTTTATGTTGATTTAATTAAAAACAATAAATAAATAAATAAAAAATTATTTTTAATTTTTAAAAAAAATTCTTGTGCGGCCCGGTACCAATCGATCCACGGACCGGTACCGAGCCGCGGCCTAGTGGTTGGGTACCACTGCTCTAGATGATAAATAATGCCTTTCACTTGTATAATAGAAGGTTGTGGTCATTAACCAAGAAGTTGGTCAACTTTGACATTCCCAGAGATGCCGACACGAAGAGACGCTTGTTTCTTTTTTCTTCTTTTATTTTTTACCAGTTTGAGGATTATTGGTGCATTCCATTTGTACTGGGAAGTTAGAATTTCAGAATTCATAGTCAACTTGAACACCGCTCGAGGTCGGATTTCCTACTCGGAAAGTCTCACCAGTCCCAAGTTGGCTTTGAAGATGAATGTAAACAGTAACATAAGCTTCTATAATATCTGTTATTAGCAATCAGCCAAATTTGATAGATGGAGGGACGTTTATATATAGTAACGCTATTGTAGTGTTAAATATTTTTTTCCATGTGGTATATATGTTCTACATCGCCAGTTATAGCGTCTGTGCTCCTCTGCGTCCACCGTGTTTGAAAGCTGAAGAAAGAGTGCATATTTCCCCATAAGTTGTTTATATACAGACAAGGCAAGCGCAAGAATAGCTTTTGTCAATTTGGCCATCTTGATTTCCGACCTCGTAACTAGGACTCTCATAGCTCGGCTGTGACGTCATTCCCTGCTCCAATTTCCAACTTCCAATGTAAATGGAACACATTATTCCTTCATCTAAATGGGAAGATATGAATATCCCATCAGTTGACATCCCAGTGAGAGCAGACATTGTATAGTAAGTGATTGTTTTATTATGTTCGTAATTTGTATTTATTTATTTTTTTTTTATTTTTTTTTTAGCAATTAGCAATAGTGCTAGTAGCTGGATCTGCTTATCACTCAGCTTTTAAAACTTGTAGCTCATCCTCCTTATGTTCAGGCTCAAAAACATAAGGTTCTGGATCATCATTTGTCCCAAAGCAGTCGTTGTTGGCTCTCATGAAGTCTGTCATGATTAGTAGTTGTTGTTGAAGGAAATAGCAAACTTTGGGATGGGTATGTGAAATGAATGTGCAGCCATAAGCTCATGCTAAATTACTTACAGTATACACTTACAGCATGTATATAAAATGTTAATGGAGGTTTTTGGGTGTTTTTAGAGCGCTTTCGGGGCGGAATAGATGCATTGATGTCAATGACTCCAATTACCACCATTCTTGGCTCACTTTTGCTAGTGTTTATTTACAAGTTAGAACGCATAAAAAAATTAAAAACATCAAGTATGTGTGCTTGTCTCACATAACGATTGTGAATGATAGTCAAAATTCCAAAAATAGAGCAGTTCCCCTTTTAGCGCAGTATCTAATACACTTTATTTTCCCCTTAATAAATTTGGTGAAAATGTTGAATCATATTTAATCTTAATAGCAATTTTAATAAAATACATACATATTAGGGCTGTCAAATTATTTTTTTTAAATCAGATTAATCACAATTTGAAATTTAGATTTATCATGATTAATCACTGTTGATTACTCGCTTGCGTAATTAGAATTTGCTTAAGAAAAGACCCCAATATTTGTACACAAGTAAAATTGTATTGTCAGAATGTCATCTAGGAACGTTTTACCTGAATGCATGTCATTTATTTGCACAAAACTTCGTAACAGGTTTATCCAAAGCTTTTTAGGCTGTCTTTTGGAGTGAAATTTGTCAGCAAGCACAGTGGATGATTAATCTAAGTGAGTTCATGATTATTGCGATCATTTTTTTGATTAATCACATGAGTGAACTTGTTAATTTTGACAGCCCTAATATACAAGTAAATATTAATATTACATTGTGTATTATATATTCATATACATATAAAATGCATTTGTACAATTGTACATTTATGCCTTGCGTTTAATCGTCACCTTTTACTCTCTGCAGTGGAGTAAATTAATTTCCTAAATAAGATACTTGGCAAAAGAATCCTGCATTTTTATCACACTCAAACAATACCAGGCGAAACATGCTTGGTTGCTTGTGATGCACATGTGACTATTAGACACTTAAATCTCTTCAAATATATTGCATCCGGAAAGTATTCACAGCACTTCACTTTTCACACATTTTGTCATGTTATAGCCTTATTCCTAAATGGAATACATTCATTTTTGTCTTCAAAATTCCACACCCAATACCCAATAATGACAATGTGAACAGTTGTTTTGTTTGTTTTTTAGCTTTATGCAATTGTATTAAAAATAAAACAAAGAAATTACATGTACATAGGTATTTTATCAGTATTTTGTTGATGCACTTTTGGCAGCAATTACAGGCTCACGTCTTTTTCACTATGATGCCACAAGCTTGCCACACCTATCTTTGGGCAGTTTCACCCATTCCTCTTTGCAGCACCTCTCAAGCTCCATCAGGTTGGATGGGAAGTGTCGGTGCACGGCCATTTTTAGATCTTTCTAGAGATGTTCAATCAGATTCAAGTCTAGGCTCTGGCTGGGACACTCAAGGACATTTATAGAGTTGTCCTGAAGCCATTTCTTTGATATTGTGGCTTTGTGATTGTGGTTGTTGTCCTGCTGAAAGATGAACCGTCGCCCAAATCGGAATTCAAGAGCGCTCTGGAGCAGGTTTTCATCCAGGATGTCTCTGTACATTGTTGCATTCATCTTTCGCTCTATCCTGACTTGTCTCCCAGTTCCATCCCCAGAGCTTGATGCTGCCACCACCATGCTTCCCTGTAGGGATGGTATTGACCCGGTGATGAGCGGAACCAGGTTTCCTCCAAACATGATGCTTGGCATTCACGCCAAAGAGTTCAATCTTTGTCTCATTAGACCAGATAATTTTGTTTCTGTTTTTGGCAAAAAATTTACAAGGAATGGCTTCAGTCTGGCCACTCCCCAAAACAGGCCTGATTGGTGGATTGCTGCATAGATGATTGTCTTTGTGGACCATTCTCCTCTCTCCACAGAGGAATGCTGTAGCTCTGACAGAGTGACCATCGGGTTCTTGGTCACCTCCCTGACAAGGGCCCTACTCCCCCGATCGCTCAGTTTGGACGGCCGGCCAGCTCCTGGAAGGGTCCTGGTGGTTCCAAACTTCTTCCATTTACGGATGATGGAGGCCACTGTGCTAATTGGGACCGGAGGTCTACAGACAGTTCCTTCGACTTCATTCTTGGTTTGTGCGCTGCCATGCACTGTTAAGTGTGGGACCTTATACATAGAAAGGTTTGTGCCTTTCCAAATCATGTTCAATCAACTGAATTTACCACTGGTGGACTCCAATTAAGCTGTAGGAACATCTCAAGGATGATCAGTTGAGACAGGTCGCACCTGATCTCACTTTTGACCTCCATGGCAAAGGCTGTTGTGATTTCGTTGTTTTTTTATTTTTAATAAATTGGCAACATCTCAAAAAACAAAACAAAAAAACAACTTTTTTACATTGTCATTATGTACAAAGATTTTGATGTATTCAAAATTGGAATAAAGCTGTAACATAACAAAATGTGGAAAAAGTGAAGCGCTGTGAATACTTGCCGTATGCACTGTAGTTTACTGAGAAGTGTCTAAAGTTTTAAAAAGAGACTCAATAAAATACAAGCCATGTAGCTACTTGTAAATTTAAAAAATAAATCACCATTCATAGTAAAGATAAATGTTTCAGCTCTCAGAGTCTCTTGCTCTTGCTCCCTGCCGAGGCCTTTGTTCATTTGACATGGCCCATCACCTGGCACGCTGACTCCTCCAGAGGTTAAATGGACAAATCAATCATGTGACAGACCGTAGCCGGGAAATGAATAACTGTGGCATAATCAGGGTGAGGCTTAATCTGTCCACCAGCATAGAGCAGCAGCCTGCTCGCCGTCTGGTCGTCAGGCTCTGGCCAACGTACACTACTTATGTGGAAGGACCAGCCAGTTTAAATAGCATTAAGAAATCACATATCTATTTCTCTTTTAGGGCAAGTTGGATTAATGTAAAAAAATTGTCTGCAATTAGGTAAATTCATGTCTCGAAATAAACAGTGTGCAGTTAAGTTTGAACAAGCATTGCACGCAACTTTAAACATAAAATGTTAGTCGCTAAACCAGGGGTCACCAACATTTTTGAAACCAAGAGCTACTTCTTGGGTACTGATTAATGCGAAGAACTACCAGTTTGATACACACTTAAATAAATTGCCAGAAATAGCCAATTTGCTCAATTTACCTTTAACTCTATGTTATTATTAATAATTAATTATATTTATCTTTGTGGAAACACTGATCATCTTAATGATTTCTCACAATAAATATATATAGAAACAGATATCAATATGCAACACTTTATTTTTATATTTTCTCTAAGTGCACATTTTTCAAATTGAACATTTTCAAATGATCACTTCTAAGACAGTCTTGTGAAATCACAATATCCCATTTTAACTAGCTAGCCACTAACATTTTTTAACAAATCATGAATTACTTTGCACCATGTTTGTACAAATAATAACTCATGTAAAATACAAAAGTCAACTCTCAAATTTTTAAATAGATCATGTCACACTTTGAACTGGACACCAAATCTGTTATCTGTTTCTTTGTCAGTTAGTGGGAAGCCTGGCATTGCATGCTGTTAACTAGTGTGTTGTACTCTGGTGTGTAACTTAACACTGCAACTCTGAGTGAGTCTTGCAGATGTGCATCAGTGTGGCGTGTTCTGTGTTTGTTCTTGATGAAGTTCATGTCAGAAAAGGCTGATTCACAAAGATAAGATTTTTCCTCATTGTTTGCGGAACCTTCTTAATCTTTTGGACATATTTTCACAGCAATCTGGCCTTAAGCTTAATTATGATAAATGTAAAATGTTATGGATCGGAAATCTAAAGGGAACGTCCTTTCGAATGGAATTCAAAGTGCCTGTTTTGTGGACAGATGGACCAGTTAACATACTTGGTGTTGTTGTCCCAGAGAATCTGGAAGATCTAGGCTCAGTAAATTATGATAATCGACTAAGAAAGCTGGACAAAATTATGCAATTATGGAAAGGGAAATCCTTAACCTTGTATGGTAAAATATCTATTGTCAACTCGTTAATTATTCCTCAATTTATTTATTCGTTTTTGTCATTACCAGCTCCATCACAAAACTTTTTTTAAGATTTATGAGCGGAGGGTCTTCGATTTTGTCTGGGACGGCAAACCAGAAAAGATTAAAAGAAAGGTTTTGGACAATGAGTATGAATATGGGGGCCTGAAACTTCTCAACCTTGAAGCTATGTGTCTGTCTTTAAAAGCATCAATTGTTCCAAAGATGTATTTAAACACTGAGTGGTACACAAGTGTCCTGTTGGACAAAAAACATGTACTGTATTAAAATAAATTGTTTTTTTTATGTAGAGAGTCTGCTGGGAAACATGGCGAGGTTCATGAAGGAAACAATCCACTCATGGTGGTGTTTTCAATTTTATGTGCCAGAAAAAAAGAGACAATATTTTGCAGCAGATAATATGGATGAACTCTAATATTGTAATAGATGGTAAGCCTTTCTTTTGAAAAAATATGTTTGAAAGAGGAATCATTTTTGTCAATGATATTATCAATGAGAATGGTAAAATTATGAAGTATGATGAATTTAGAACTATGTATGGTGATGTTTGCTCAAGCTTTTCATTTAATCAACTAACTGGAGTAATTGGGAAAAGATGGAAACAAATAATTAATTATGGAACTACTAAATTATTAGTTTGTAAACCTCTAATAAGAAATTCTAGTTGGCAAAAAGGAACTAAAATAAATAGAAAAATATATAATTTTTATTTAATAAAGAAATCTTTGAAGGCTGCCCCATACAACACATATGGAAAATGGGAGGACTTTTTTGACTGCCCGTTGCCATGGAATGCCATATTCAAACTAATCTATAAAACTACTATCGATGTGCAAAATCGTTATTTTCAAATTGAAATTATTTATAACTTCTTACCCACGGGGAAAATGTTAAAATTATGGAATATGACAGAGTCAGATGATTGCCGATTTTGTTGTCAGGAGTCTGAATCCACCCTGGATTTGTTTTGGTATTATCATATTGTGTCTTCGTTTTGGGTGGAAGTTGAAAAAATGTGTTTAAGGATTGGTTTGTTTATGAAGCTTGATGTGGTTTCTGTTATTTTAGGAGAGTTTATTGGCAATCATGATTTAGTCAATTTAATTATAGTACACGGTAAAAGGTTTATTTTTAAGGCCAAAAACAGATATTCACTTAGTATTACTTTCTTTAAAACATTTATTCAGTATTTTTTAACTTTAGAAAGTTACATGGTTGAAAACGATAATGATGCCAAAAAACATAAAAAAAGATGGGGAGTCCTCAAAGGCTTATTTTGAAAGTAAAATTATGTTTAAAGAAATATGCTATCTGTTGTTGTGTTCCCTAATTTGAGTGACCTGGACATAATCTGGACTGTATATAAATGCTTATTTTGAAAATGTAATTTTGTTTATAAATTATATGCAATCTGTTATGTTCCCTAATTTTTTGATGCACTGATTGAAAGTGTATCTTGTGTTTTTTCTATGTTGATTTAAATAAAAATAAAATAAAAATTTTAAAAAAAGATACGATTTTTAGAATGGTCCTTACGGGCGACCTGGTGCCCACGGGCACCGCGTTGGTGACCCCTGCGCTAAACTAACAGGTGAAGCTACTGACGTCATATAGCATGACAGAATTACAAGCTCAATGTAGCATCAACATGACTTTGAAGCTGTTCTTTTAATTAAATAATAAATATAGGGCTGTCCCAAACTGTTATTTTTTTAATCAATGTATTATTTTTTTTGACTATTCTGTAGATTTAGTTTCCTTTTGCAACTAACTGTTTTTAGTATATTGGTGCAAAACAATTTTCTTGTTTCTAGAAACTTTAAATGCATGTTGTTCGGTTGGGGATACCAAAGGCAATTACTTGGAGAGCCTTTTTTACTTTCTCTGCCATCCTAGAGAATCACCCTTGGTGCTGCCTTTTTAATAGATTGTGCATCGCAGCAGCGCTGCTGGAAAATACATTTCTAATTTGCACAATTTACAGAGCAACGTGTTGTTGATTTTTTTATGACTATGACGCTGGACGTCTATAACCTTTTTTTCCCCTCAAAAGGCTCATTTTCTATGGTAGCATCTCGGGATGTTTTGAGAAGGGTTTTCTGCTTCCAATTTTGATACCGATATTCCAGCAAATACTGATTACATGTATTAACTGTGCTTTTTTATGTAATTATGGTGCGAGCTATTGACGACACGACCTGAAAAGGGAAACCCCTTTAGTTTTTGGGAAGTCAAGTAGCATTATTGGCCATACCAATACTGATACCAATACTTTTTACTATATAATATTTAAGATTACTGAATAATTTTTTCCCCCCAGTGTTTTTATAATGAGCAACAAGAACACTGGAAGGCAGTGTAACAATATCAACTAAATATTTGAAATATTTCACTATTCTCTATTATTACAAACAATTGTTTGAGTAGAACATACCCTAACCCATAGTACTTAAACAAAAGCAAAAACTAAATTTCAAAAAATCTACGACTCACAATTAGAGACAGGCCGATATTATCGGCCGATAAATGCGTTAAAATGTAATATCGGAAATTATCGGTATCGTTTTTTTTATCATCGGTATCGGTTTTTTTGTTGTTTTTTTTTTTATTAAATCAACATAAAAAACACAAGATACACTTACAATTAGTGCACCAACCCAAAAAACCTTCCTCCCCCATTTACACTCATTCACACTCATTCACACAAAAGGGTTGTTTCTTTCTGTTATTAATATTCTGGTTCCTACATTATATATCAATATATATCAATACAGTCTGCAAGGGATACAATCCGTAAGCACACATGATTGTGCATGCTGCTGGTCCACTAATTGTACTAACCATTAACAGTTAATTTTACTAATTTTCATTAATTACTAGTTTCAATGTAACTGTTTTTGTATTGTTTTACCTTCTTTTTTATTCAAGAAAATGTTTTTAATTTATTTATCTTATTTTATTTTATTAATTTTTTTTAAACGTACCTTATCATCAACCATACCTGGTTGTCCAAATTAGGCATAATAATGTGTTAATTCCACGACTGTATATATCGATTGATATCGGTATCGGTTGATATCGGTATCGGTAATTAAAGAGTTGGACAATATCGGAATATCGGCAAAAAGCCATTATCAGACATCCCTACTCACAATCCTTTGTCCAGTGACTTCTTCCCTGAATTTTAACAAAAACATTAACAAAACGTCCAAAAAAAGGATTTTGTGAAGATAAAATAATGATCTAATGACTAGCATCAATCATATACTGTTACCCCCCTTGTTATTGACACTATTGATGTATGGATCGGTCCATACACCCCCTTTACAAGTGCCTCCAGTGCGCTGTTGCTTGTGTAGTTAATATAGCATTCTCTCTCTATTGTCTCATGTTAATCTACTTGTTAATTTCCTGTCAATAACTGCTTACTTTCCACAACGCGGTTACATCTACACTTCTGGAAAGTGAACTAAGCACTTAATCTTCTGTTGATTCAAGCTCGCTTAGCGGTTAGTATGTTTTCTTGTTGCGCACTTGCTCGATGTGTCTCATTTTTAGCCTCTTACTCGTAAGCAATGTAGTTTGTTTGCTGCAATGGAGGTGACAATAACTTAGAGATGTAGGGAAATCCACAAACACAGTTAGCTGATAGTCGCGTCTGTCAGCAGAAGAACCAAGCTGCAAGGTATGAGCTCGAAGTGATTGTTTTTTGTGATCAGCACTGAAGTGAAGTGAATTGAAGTCAATTATATTTATATAGCTTTTTTTTCTATAGAGACTCAAAGCGCTTTACATCGTGAAACACATTATCTACATCTTTAAGCTACATTTAAACCAGTGTGGGTCGCACTGGGAGTAGGTGGGTAAAGTGCATTGCTCAAGACCAAGGGTGAAGTGTCTTGCTCAAGGACACAACGGTGGTGACAAGGTTGGTAGAAGCTGGGGATCGAACCTGGAACCCTCAAATTGCTGGCACGGCTGCTCTACCAACCAAGCAGCGCTACGCCACCCCATTGAAAGGCATTGATTGGCATCTGGCAATCACAAACTTTTCTAGTGCATCTGCCTCACAATACGAAGGTCCTGAGTAGTCTTGGGTTCAATCCCGGGCTCGGGATCTTTCTGTGTGGAGTTTGCATGTTCTCCCCGTGACTGCGTGGGTTCCCTCCGGGTACTCCGGCTTCCTCCCACTTCCAAAGACATGCACCTGGGGATAAGTTGATTGGCAACACTAAATTGGCCCTAGTGTGTGGATGTGAGTGTGAATGTTGTCTGTCTATCTGTGTTGGCCCTGCAATGAGGTGGCGACTTGTCCAGGGTGTACCCCGCCTTCCGCCCGATTGTAGCTGAGATAGGCTCCAGCGCCCCCCGCGACCCCAAAGGGAATAAGCGGTAGAAAATGGATGGATGGATGGATTGGCCAATAATGATCAGTGGCAAATAGATTGGAGCACCAAAGTACCATCTTTTTTCCCTCATCTTTCCTTGATGCAGAGAATGTAACATTGACAGCAACCTGGGGGGTTCCTGGTTCGATCCCCAGGTTCTACCAACCTAGTCACGTCCGTTGTGTCCTTGAGCAAGACACTTCACCCTTGGTCCTGATAGGTCGTGGTTAGGGCCGTGCATGGCAGCACCCGCCATCAGTGTGTGAATGGGTGAATGTGGAAATAGTATTAAAGCGCTTTGAGTACCTTGAAGTAGGGCTGGGCGATATATCAAATATACTCGATATATCGCGGGTTTGTCTCTGTGCGATATAGAAAATGACTATCGTGATATTCGAGTATACGTTCTCACGTAGTTGCTTTAAGCTGTGGGCATTACACTACAGGCGTTTCTCACTCTTTCTTGTCCCTCCTTCTCACAGAGACATAAAACAAGCACCTTGTCACATACGTCACATACTGTCACGCGTGCAACGTCATACGCTCTCGCGGAGCAGAGGGGTAGCGGCATAGGTAACGTTAGCTGTGCGAGTGGTAATACGAGAGAGAGAAGGTGCGAATCTGGTAACAAATGAAGGAAGAATTAATTCCCAAGAAAACAGCACAGGGTCCATCTTCTGGTGGTGGTTTGGCTTCAAGGGGAAGATGTTTAACAGACAACCGTAATATGTCAAATATGCGGCAAAAGTGTTGCTACAAAAAGTAGCAGCACTGCTAATTTGTAGCATCATTTGAAAAGTCACCCGCTAGAGAATGAAGAGTGCTTGAAACGCCGCATGTCAACATCTCCGTTCGGTGCCACACCCACAAAATGCAGAAGCAACCATTTCCACATCAACACCGTATGGAACAAATAGTCAACAACAGAAGGAGATAACGTCCGCAGGAACCTACCACATAGCGAAGGACATACACTATTTGATTTCCTATTATGCAGTTCATTTTTATTTGACAGTTATTGAAATATCTTGTGTGACATCATGCACAAAAGTGCACTTTATTTGTTTTAAACTATTGTAGTGGCGTTCTGTACAAAAAGTGCACTTTAATTTAGTGTTGTTTTGATATGTCATCTTAGTGACATCATGCACAAAAGTGCACTGATAGCTTGTTTTAAAATGTCTCTAACAATCTTGCACTTTCTGTTTTGAAATGACATGAATGTTTGTGCCACTGCTTAATAACTGTTTAATAAATACAGTTTTGGTAAATTGACTTAGTTATGATTTCCCTCTCTGCATGAAAGTTTAAAATGAGCATATATTAGTGCAGTATGAACAAGAATGTTTTAATGTAGACACATAGAATCATCATACTGCTGTGATTATATGCATCAAGTGTTCATTCAAGGCTCAGGCAAAATATCGAGATATATATCGTGTATCGTGACATGGCCTAAACATATCGAGCTATTAATAGGTAGAAAAGCGCTATACACGTATAACCCATTTACCATAGACATATTTAGCCATCCCAGCCCCAAATAAATACAAATACAACTGCTACTTTAGCTGATCAGAGACTTTGTAAAGCAACTTCATGTCAAACAATCAAAAGCTGCTTGTCAAAATGTCACTGATATTGGTAGGGTCATGAGAAAATCCGAAATCTTACCTGCATGTGGCTAATGGCGGAAACTGGACTCCTTTGTCTTTACACTCTTTGATGATGCGAGCTTTTACATTCCGGCAAATATCCAAAACCCTGCAAGTGAGAAAAAAAAGTGAGACACTTGGCACTTAACAAAAGTCTAAGTATCTTTGTTGTGTTAAACCTTTTGGGCCATTTATTGCACAGAATGCAGTTGAAGACTTCTGTGAACATATATTACAAAAAAGAATGAGCCCAAGAAAGAGGAGGTAGATTCAGATGGAGAACACTACACGAGCGGTTCTCATTGGTGCGGAAATGGCCGTCGGCTCTAGGCATGTTTAGCCATGTGGAGGATGGCAAGGTGGATGGGTAATGAGCCAAACCTATGTGCTCGCCTCGGTCACTTGCTCTCTTCATCTCTCCCGTCAGGCATGTTACACAACAGGGAGCGTTGCATGCGACAATGACAACAAGGATAGCTTGCCGCAGTCGGTGAGACTTGTACCAGTGGCTCATGTTGCATTAATGGAAGAGTTTGAACCAATATTTATGCATGACGTCCCACGAGACATCAATCAGCGTACTACAATAGACTTCGGTTCAGTAAGCATCATAAATTAACATGGTGTGTATGCTGAACAAGGGGTGTTAAGAAAAGAAACGCATCCAACAAAAGAGACATGATAAATGCATTTCACTGACAGCGGCTAACTTATTTTTGCACTTACATGCCAGTTAAGGAAGATGGCAACGGTTTGACCCTTGAACTGTTCATTTCTAGGTCCATTATTATATACTGTATAGGGCATGATATGTTTCAGCAAGTGGGAGCTGGCACTAAAAAATACAGCTATTAATGGGGACCTATTATGCAAAACCAACTTTCCTTACCTATTGGTACCTGTTTTTAAATAAACCATGGAGGTATGTTGGAGATATTTATAAAACAATCTTGCCTTCCTTCATACTTCCTCCAAACGAGCTGTTTGAAATTTGCCCCATTAGTGGCATTTTTCTCAATTGTGAATCAGCAAATATTTTCATATATCGTAAACATTTTCCCAAAGTGCTTTGCGCGAGTCCACCATTGTAGTCAATAAGCCCCTTATTTTTTCCTCTATCCTCTTGTTGTGGGGCAGACTGGCTCGTACATGCACATGCATTCTCCGTTGTTACCATTTTTATTACAAAATAGCGTATAGTTCGAACTTATATCTGTCAGTAGACTCGCTATGGAAGTACTAAAAACCTACAACATGGCTGGCGGGGAGAAGATGCAATGGAAGTGAAGGCACATAAAGAAGACCAACACAAAACGGCACATCCTGAAGAAACAACCATAAAGCAGCTTGAAAACGGTCTGTAAAACATCATCTATGCCAGTGTTTTTCAACCTTTTTTGAGCCAAGGAACATTTTTTGCGTTGAAAAAATCCGGAGGCACACCACCAGCAGAAATCATTAAAAAACGAAACTCAGTTGACAGTAAAAAGTCGTTGTCGCAATTGTTGGATATGAATTTAAAGCATAACCAAGCATGCATCACTTTAGCTCTTGTCTCAAAGTAGGTGTACTGTCACCTGTCGTGTTTTAGTTCTTGTCTTGCGCTCCTATTTTGGTGGCTTTTTCTCTTTTTTTGGTATTTTCCTGTGGCAGTTTCATGTCTTCCTTTGAGCGATATTTCCCGCATCTACTTTATTTTAGCAATCAAGAATATTTCAGTTGTTTTTATCCTTCTTTGTGGGGACATTGTTGATTGTCAGGTCATGTTTGGGTGTACATTGTGGACGCCGCCTTTGCTTCACAGTAAGTCTTTGCTGTCGTCCAGCATTCTGTTTTTGTTTACTTTGTAGCCAGTTCAGTTTTAGTTTCATTCTGCATAGCCTTCCCTAAGCTTTAATGCCTTTTTTTTAGGGGCACTCACATTTAGTTTATTTTTTGTTTAAGCATTAAACACCTTTTTACCTGCATGCTGCCTCCCGCTGTTTCCGACATCTAAAAAGCAATTAGCTACCGGCTGCCACCTACTGATATGGAAGAGTATTACACGGTTACTCTGCCGAGCTCTAGACAGCACCGACACTCAACAACAACACATCATTTGGAGACTATAATTACTGGTTTGCAGAAAATATTTTTAACCCAAATAGGTGAAATTAGATAATCTCCCACGGCACACCAGACTGTATCTCACATCACACTAGTGTGCCGCGGCACAGTGGTTGAAAAATACTGATCTATGCAACATTTTGACCAAAGAACCACCATTACATGTTATGCAGACCACAAGGAAGTGTTTTACATGTAGAAAATAAAGCATAATATGACCCCTTAAAAACTACAGTAGGAAGGGGATTTATATGGCCCTATTCGTCACGGTTTACGAGACACATGGAACGTGACAAATTGGGGGGTGCACTATCTACTTAAGCCACCAGACAGCAGTACAGTGTTGAATATTTTAAAAATGTGTTTTGCGGAAATTCTAACGTTGACCACAGCATCAGTTGCTACATAGCGTGGCGCTTTCTATCATTTACAACAGACTACATTGCAAAATGATAAACCCCCCCCACTTTCCTCTCATGTAAGATCCACCCAGGAATGAGGCCATATGAATCCCTCTCTACTGTAAGAGGGGCTAAAAAGATAAGAGGCTTTAGTCTTCATTCAAGTAGCTGATGGAAGTACATGAAGAAATTGAGAGGGATGAGTAATGATGTGTGATGCAATAAATAAACATAATTTACCTGTCCCATGGTACGGAGGTCTCAAATGACTCTCCTATCACATAGTAGTCCATTCCCAAATCCTTTTAAAAGAAGAACATGAACTACATTATACTTTTACTGTCTATTTAAAATGATATTCATGCACATCTCGCTATTTTTGAGACAACTACAGGACATGGGTCACTATGACAAGGTAGGATTAATGTGTATTGGGGGCAGTCTGTTCTCTAGGTGTCAAACTAAATGATAAATAGTTTGAGTTACTTCAACACATAGAAGCGACATGAATGGATTTGACTATAAATGTGAAAAGAAAACATCTTAATTCTCTGTAAGAAAAGAGATACACTCCAGGGTGGAAAAACCCCTGACAATAAATGTGACCACATCAAATCAAGAGCCTTAGAGGTCACATTCTGCAGGCTTCTTGTGTTCCTCGCTACGCTATCTCTACTGTCAGAGGCCCGGCCCACCTGCCCATCAGCACAGCCTGTGGAGAAAAAAAAAAAGCCAGAGCAGTGACCCACCCGGAGGTAAGCGATGACAAAGGTCAACATGTAGCCCCTCTGCCCATTGTCCTCTCCAGCTGCCAGGCCTCTGGAAAAAGATAACAGGGTTAATATTCAACAAGGCCTTCTTTGAGCTTTGTGGGCCGCTTTCACAACAGCTGCCTGCGAGCCTGTCAATCCAACAATGTACAGATCAATGGAGCCGCGCTGTGAGCTTTGCCGCAGGTCATCCGCACATCGATCACCTCCAGTGTGTAATCAAATTTTCATCTAGCACCCAAACTAATCCGGCCAAGCTCATTAGAAAATCACTTTATCGATTCATGCTGCTTCCCAACACCACAAGAAAATATCCCTCACTGAGGTGCACTTATCCATCACCGGCACTTGATTTGATGGCCATTTAGTTGAAATAATGTAATAAAGCTAAATATGTCATGTCTACCTGACAAGTTTCTGATGATGCTTATTAAAAGGTCAGTCCACCAGCTGAGCCAATAATATCAAATAGTCATAAAGAATCAATATATTGTGTTGTTGCGCCTTCTCCTTCAATGATGCACGATGGGGAAAGTACATGTTTTACTTCACAGAGCCTTCACAAATGATCATTTTAGTATCGAAGTGTAGCTATATTCTAATGGAGCACTGCACTGAATCATGCGCAGAGCTGTATCAAATTATTTCCACTATTTCATTGACCTAAATAAACTAAGTTCAGTAGCACTGAATGGTCGCAGAAAACCATACTGTAGCCCACTCCATGTTCCTGTTGCTTATGACAGGTTGTCATGTAGTTTTTTTCAACAAAATAATCTTGTTTTGATACAAAGGTTACTTATATTCGCCAGACAGGACGAGTGGTTGGCATGCAGATCGAGCATTCGAATCCCATTTGGGAAATTCTGTGTAGAATGTGCATGGTCAACTCATGCGTGCGTGGGTTTTCCTACACGTACTCGGGTTTCCTCCCACTTTCCACACACATTGTTAATTTAACTGGAGACTACAAATTGGCCATAGGTGCCAGTGTGAATGTTAATGTTTCTCTGTATGTGCCCTGTGATTGGCTGGTGACCAGTGCAGAGTGTTCAACGCTGCCAGCCAAGATAAGTTTCAGCTTACCAATTACTCTAATGAGGACAAGCAATATAGAAAATGGATGGGTGGATGGTTATTATTCATATTTTACATTGAATTTATAAAAAAAAATAATGTCATAACTTCATTAGAATCAAAGTAACATACCATTTTGAATCTTAAGCACAACTTTTTTTGTCTCTCTCTTACTGTTGCACAACTGAGTGTAATAATTGCTAAAATCTTTTGTGTCTGCCGTGAGGAGACATAACTGCAAGTGATTGTTTTAAAATCGGTCAAAATCATCAATGGAGCTTCCCAGTGAGCCTGATTTCCTCCAAAGACCTCATTGATCAGCACCCACAAAGGCGGGCCTGGCAGGAGGACATCCACAGGTGATCCATCACTGCAAACTAAGACAAACTGAGAAGAACAGCAAGCCCAAAACATCCTTTTCACAATTATTCATAATGTCTGGTTAAGTAAAGTGTTGTTGTTGTTGTGACTAAGGATATAGGAGGTAAATTGCTACAAAAATCAAATACAAATAAAAATGGCAACATCATGAAAAAAATAGTCTATATAACGAAAATGAAGTTTTTGAGAATAAAAATAGGAGAATTAATTTTTAGGTAAACGTTACAGTCGGACATTTATTTTCTCCCAAAAAATCTGCAAAATATATGATGTGATATACAATTATTTTGAACACATGTTTTTTAGAGAATTTACACAAACAAATGTGGTACAACATTGACTAATTCATTGTTTATTAAACTTAAGGGTGTTGTTTGCAACTTGCTCAATGTAACATTTTTCAAACGAAAAAATATAACAAGAACACCGCCAGCTAGCTTATGTTACAATTAGTGGTTTAACCGAATATATATTATTCTAAACATCTAAATTTTTCACAATTACTACTCGTACTGAATTAAAACCAAAAAAACGTGCTCAAATATGAAAGAGGGTGGGATATATTGCTTACTACACTTTGGAAAGTTAGCGCCCTCTAGGCTTTTAGCATGTAATGACGTAAACTACACCTGTACGTAACATGCACGTACATGCATTAGCTTTTGTGTGTGTTCAGCTAATGATAGCAATTTTAGCAACTAGCGTTAGCTATCATTATATCTATTTTCTCATGGCCCAAATAGTTTACAGTAGCACTATTCATAATCATAATACCAGGGCGTCTAGTGAGGGTCATTTTGTACTCCCTCGTCCCAGGAAGAATGCTTTGCGGAAATCTTTTATTTATAGATCTGTATCGCTCCGTAATAACCTGCCTCGAATTCTGACCGGCATTGAAAGTAAACAGGTTTTTGAAAGGAAAGTAATATTTTATACGAGTCTGAAAAATAGTTTGCTTGTTGATGATTTTTGTTTGGTTTTGTATTGTGTAGTTATTAATATTCTGTGAGTGTAAATTGTTTGATTGTTGATGCTTTTATTTGTTTCCATATTGTGTAGTTATAATTATATGCTTTTACTTGTAATTGTATTGAGTTTGTGGACCCCAGGAAGACTAGTGGGTTGTTGTGGCAACCAGCTAATGGGGATCCTTAATAAAAATCAAATCAAATCATTGAATATATAGATTATTGTAACAACAACGTGTTTGCAAATTGTTAGTTGCTTCTTTTGGACTGCTTTTGTATACATCAACGCGCTCCTTGCGTGTATGTGTTGATGAGACTGCGGTGAGCGACAAGGCTGAAGGCCAGGCAAATGTTTATTCAAAATAATTAGTAATTGTGAAAAATATAGACACATTTAAAATATCTGTGTTACATGAAAATATATATTCTCACCTTTTTTTTTAAATTTTATTATTATTTTCTTGTAAAACTACCACAACCATTTATCCTCATATCGAAAGTAATACAATTGTTTTTCAATTCTTTAAAGTACAATTTGTTTTTCTTTTCAGCGTGGCCCTGCCACAGGAAAACAGACAAGTGAACAACTACTAACCCAAATTTCGCGGCAATGTCATAAACTTGCTTCTCGTGCTGCAGGACCTTCTCTCGATCCCCCTCAAACAGCAGGGTGGCCACGCACAAGCGGTTCTGGTCGAAGCCTTTGAACTGAGAATTTAAGAGGCGGGTTCATTTTTCATGGGAAATACTTGTAGGGCGCCACGGACATGGAGCGCTTCCGCTCCTGTTTCACCTTGGTGATGTACAGTTTCTTCAGGCCGTCCAGAAAGGAGGTGAAAAGTGACGACACCTGAGGCTTGAGGGCATGACCTGTGAAAACACAAGTTAGGAGTAAGCCATAAAGACGTGGGCCAAGAAAGAACAGAAGATTTAGTTTCTCACATTTGTCATACTCTAATGCTCACACCTTGCAGGAATCGGAGAGAGCCGGCAAGTCAAGAGTTATTTGGACTCTCAAACAAAGGGAGGAAAAATAAATGGCAACATTTGAATAGGTTTACAACGGGCCAGTGGTTGCAGGCAACAGCGACAATAAATCAGAGTCTTTCGGAAGGGAAGAGGGGTTGATGTGGGGATATCCGTCTTCCTCACACACACTTTTTGATTTATTCCTGATTGGACGTACAAAAAGTGCCAGTGGACAAGCAGGAATGAGCGACTGGGGCCAACGGGATCGCTATCAATCAATGGCAGGAGAAGTCACGGGTGATGTCACGCAGACTTAACAGTTCATTTATTTCTCCCTATGTATGCTTGAGTCTCTTCATCACTTAGTGTCCTAATTGTGTCCACTTCTGGGTTTGACTGTATGTTTTAACTTTTGTTGCCACCTTCACGCTGTTTAATTAACGACATATCCAGAGACAGACACTGTGTATTATTTTACTCTTAATTCTCCATCCTGTGTGCTTTGCTCCTCTCTTCTGCATAACAAGCTCAGTGACAGTGACAACAGTCTCATTTTTCATCTTTCACAAAAAGACGCTACCACATTGCACAATCGGAGAAGGACTTGTGAATGCATCAATTGCTCGCACTCAAGAGCCGACATGATTAAAAGTATGAAAGAAGCCGCTAATAAGCTAGCGAACGTATCACGGAGCCAGAGTCTTAGTTATTAGTGGAAAAACCTGGTCACCTCATCTTCCTTCCTTAATGCTTAGAACTGCCTACTTGGTGGAGAGCGGAAATCGAGGCGAGATAATGAGATCCCTGGAGGCTAAGGGGAGTTTTACTGAGATGTCTGGTGATGCCAGATGCATCTGGTGAGACCTTAAGGAGAAGCATCGTAAAACTTCAATGGAACTACTACTTCATTTAGGCTCTGAGCAATTCTTCATCTTGTTTCAGCTCTATGGTCGTGCAGCTAACATGCAAGTGAAATAAAAACAGAATGCATGCTAGTCATTGATGATATCAGATTAAATAAATATTAAGATTAGATTTCTGCTTGAAATCAACGAAAAAAAGTAATGTAAGAAATAGGACTGTCAAAGATTAACCCATGCGATTAATCACAAAACATCTTAATTTGACCACATATTCTCCTTACCTTGACCCTATTTTACACAAATAAATGACATGCATCCAAGTAAAACATTAAAACATTTTTTCCTGCATGCCGTTGTGACAATAAAATTGCATTTGTGTCAAAATATTAGGGTCTTTTTTAAAGGGATTCAATTCACTGTGATTAATCACAATTAATCAAAATGCAAATGTGTGATGAATCTGATTTTAAAAATTGTATCGTTTGACAGCACTAGTTTAAGTTCAAGAATAGAAATGAACAAAACTTACCAAATTTAAATTGCTCATTATCCATAAGTCGAATAGATGCAGGAGCACATCTCTAAAAAAAAAAAAAGAAAGAAAATGATACACAATAAAAGGGAAAATCAATATAAAGTCCATTTTGTATGGTTATTATTCTGTTGAAATTATAATAAAAACATGGTTAATAAACAGTTGGAGGCAATTTACATAATCTACCTGACAAATAAAGAAGCCATTAATTTAAATTAAAAAAAATTAAAAACACTGCTGACAGTTTCAGCATGATTATAAAAAACTGTAAAACATATTTTTTATACTTAATAGCTTGTTTATTTTTTTCTAAAATCACCAATCATATAACAATAAATACTTAAACCGGTGGAGAGAAAAAAAAAAAGCTTGTGAAAAAATGTTTATTTAAGGAAATGTCAAACACCTTACAATCTAAAGCACAGCAGAGAGACGAGCATTCAACTTATTTTTCTAGAAACTGGCCATTTTTCTAGAAATATCTAATTGAACAAAACTAACAAAAGAGACATAAGCGTTTGCACTATCACTATGAACTGAACATACTGATGATGTTCCATAACATTAACAATTGAATTGTTTGTGAAACTCACACTTAAAGGGCCTGTTTGCAACATTTACACAAACATCTAGTGGGCGCTAACTTTCACATGTTTTACACAGCATGTTCCGTCCTTTTCCGGCTTCTAAGAAGTAACGACGTACTTACATATGTACGTAACACATGCACGTGCATTAGCTTTGGGTGTTGTTAGCTAATAATAGCGATTTGGATAGCTTGTGTAAGCGGTCATTGAATCTATATTATGTCATAACAACAACATGACTGAAAATTATTTGTTGTTTTTGTTGGACTGCTTTTGTATGCGTGAACGGGTGAGTGACCGCCGTAAACATCCATCCATCCATTTTCTACCGCTTATTCCCTTTGGGGTTGCGGGGGGCGCTGGAGCCTATCTCAGCTACAATCGGGCGGAAGGCGGGGTACACCCTGGACAAGTCGCCACCTCATCGCAGGGCCAACACAGATAGACAGACAACATTCACACTCACATCCACACACTAGGGCCAATTTAGTGTTGCCAATCAACCTATCCCCAGGTGCATGTCTTTGGAGGTGGGAGGAAGCCGGAGTACCCGGAGGGAACCCACGCAGTCACGGGGAGAACATGCAAACTCCACACAGAAAGATCCCGAGCCCGGGATTGAACCCAAGACTACTCAGGACCTTCGTATTGTGAGGCAGATGCACTAACCCCTCTGCCACCGTGAAGCCCCGCCGTAAACACAAATCATTTTATTCGCGCCAATAACAAATTTTACCACAGAGTAATTGTGAAAAATATAGACCGTTTTACTAGGGCTTTCAATATTAACACGTTAACGCATGTGATTCATTTTTTAAGAATGATCGCGTTACCTTAAATTTATTAAAATGTATATTTTGACCGGCGCCTGAAGGCAGCGTGCATTGCACGGGTAGTGATCATGTCACACACCAGTGATAGTTACAGTTTCACTTCAAAATAAACCTTGATGGAACTTTAGATAAAACTGAGGTAATTAGTTAGTATGGCAGCGACAAACTTTCTTGTCATCGGCGCAAATCAAGTTTAAAATAGCATCTTAAAGTGAAACGTGAACGTGAAGATGGCGCCGCTAGCATGAATGCTACTTAACCCTTGTGTAATGTTCATATTGTTGTTACTCAGCCAGCGTTTGTGGGTCCGATGGACCCGTTGCATTTTGTGGCTTTTAATGCCTCACAATCAAACACTTTTATGTTAAAATACTGAACAGATGTTTATTGGGATAAGGTAAACATCTGTTCAGTATTTTAACATAAAAGTGTTTACCTTATCCCAATAAACATCTGTTCAGTATTTTAACATAAAAGTGTTTGATTGTGAGGCATTAAAAGCCACAAAATGCAACGGGTCCATCAGACCCACAAACGCTGGCTGAGTAACAACAATATGAACGTTGCACGGAAAATTTCTCTGCCAGTTTCTGCATCCCACAGGGATTCTTCTTTTGTGTTTCTGCACCTGCAGTTCCCACACAAGGTTGCAACATTGTTTGTCAACACTGTCTGCTTTCATTTTCTCACACATTTGACCCTCTGATGTTCTGTGTACCTACAATCTGCCCTCCTCCTGTCTAGGCCTGCTGTGTGTGTGCGTGCGTGCGTGTGTGAGTGTGTGTGTGTGTGTGTGTGTGTGTGCGTGTGGTACACAAAACATCAATTTCCACACTTCTATTAGCCCCGGGTCCAGTGGACCCGGACATCTTATATGTAATAGAAATGTGTAGGCGTGGTGTATGGTATGTGGTCATTAAATATGTATTCGGATATATGTTCTTCACAGAAAATGAGCCAAAGTCAGTGAATCTCAGTTTGAAAAATTAATTAATTGTATAATTTTTCTTTAAAAAAAAAATGAAAACGGGTCCCACAGACCCGAACACCACACAAGGGTTAAAAAGGGTTGCCAAACGTTTCTTGAAAAATAAAGCATCCCGTATTTTGAAACAAAAGTACGTGTTCCGTATTGAGCTGTCAAGGGACATGCACCTTGTCCCATATTTTTATCAAGTGAGTGGCCAACAAAGCCGATTACTTAAGTTTTCATGTTCCCGCATGAACATGAAAACAAAAAAAGTGTTTCTTTGAAGTGCCCCCTTTAAAGAAAAAGGTCAATTGTAACGTTGCACGCCAGTTTTGTGCTCAGTAGTTTCGCCACAGTCGCCAACACGCACCGAGCAGGCATCTTGTCAGTGCAGCAGATAACTAAAGTAAGTGCATAAAAGTTCAAATAGAAGTGTTCTGCTGTCTATGGATGCAATAAGCGCAATATTTATTTGAGTGTGTTTGTTTCGTTTCTGAGTGCAGTTGGTCCAACGTCCAGCATACGTCGTCATTCAATGAGGATATTACACATCCGGTTTGCAAGAGAGGTATGTGGCTTCAAACTGTTAGTAGCATGTCATTTACTCCACTTTAATGAGCTATGAGTGTGCGTGACGCCTTTTTTTATTGGTAAATTACACAACATAGCAGAGGAGACCTCCTTCATTAATAAAGCACAATTGAAATGTTGCCAGTCATTTTAGTGAAACAAATATCTCACCTCTTTTGTCGTCATAGTTGTTTTCATGGTGATGAAAGTTGGGGACCTGCTCTATCATAAAGCTGCACACTGAATTTATTCTTTTTTTAGGTTGAGCAGGACATACCTCGGTTAAAGAAATATTAATTAAAGCAGGAAATATTTATATTTAAGACAAAAAAAAAAATGTGCACTTGATTCTCACTATACTCACTGTCACTAAGTTTTGAGCAAATCAATGACTTGTAGTTCAGTAAAACCTTTAAAAAAACGTTCCCGCATGACATTCTGACTACAAAATTGCATTTTTATCCAAATTTTAGGGTATTTTTTAAAGAAAATTGTATTTATGCAAGCAAATAATACCCTGTGAATAATCATGATCAATCACAGAATTAGGGTGTGAGCACTAGTTTTAACACAAATGTGTTCTGTTAAACCACTAACGGGAACACAAGCTGGCCAATTGTGTTCTTGACATATTTTTTGCTTTGAAAACCGTTACTGTGAGCAAGTTGCAAACAGCCCCTTTAAGTGTGGCCAAGAGTCTTCGTCTTAACACACTTAACGTAACTTTTGTCCGATATAATTTACACTTTTTTCCTGCCACAATATAATTCGTAATGTTTCCTCTTTAATAAAATATCTGTTACATTATTCTCATAGTATTCTTTTTCATTGTGGCCCCTGATAATTATATTATTCATTATCATCAAGTGCCATAATTAATAAAAAAAACATGTGTTAAGTAATGTGATGAAGTAAAATAAGAACACGCTTAATTTTATATACAAGTTAGAAAAAGACATGGTGTAGTTCAATAGTTACCTGTTTGGCAACTTCTCGAAGACAAGCGACTCCCTGCTCAAAGTTAGGGAACACAACCGAACCGTATTTCTGATATTCCGGCATGGGCCGAATCTTCATTGTGACCTCGGTAACCACACCCAGTGTTCCTGTGGAAAATCACAATGAGCAATTGTGAGACGTACAAACAAATAAGTAAGTTAAGTCCAGTCATTTGTATGATTTTAGTGCTCATTGGAGCAGTCTTTTTAAAGGGTTCTGGTAAATGTCCTGAGGGTCCTTTTGGTGACCTTTGTCTCACATTTCACTAAGGTGATCTGGGTTTCAACTGGGGGGCAGCTAAGATTTATCAGCATGGCGCATGGAGAAATAAAGCATGGCTCTATCAAAGGCAGACAGGCCCTGAGCAGCAGCACATACACAGATACACCTAAACCTCTGACCGACCTCACGACCCCAACAATTCTTCATTAGGTTCTGCTGCTAGAGAAGGAGCCACAGTGTATGTTTGAAAACGTCAACACATGAAATACATTCGAGATAATAGTTTGAAAACAGCACATTGAGTTTCAAAAAACCAAGACGGAACAGTCGACTGACATAAAGCATTATACACACTCTGCGGGAAGGAAGGACTTTATTTCTTTTTTCCCCAACACTGCCAACTTAAAATAGCACATTAACCAAACAAAGGGAGCAAGAAGTCCACATAAACGTGGATAAATGATTGTTTCGGAAAACAGATATGTAGTCTTGTAACATGAACATTGTGTTAAAGATGTTTAATAAACTAAGTGCATGTATATTCCTGCTTTATTTAGTATCTTTGCTCATGCAAAATCAAACAACTGATACATATACATATACATGCATATATATATACATATATATATATATATATATACATATACATGCATATATATATATATATATATATATATATATATATATATATACATATATATATACATATATATATATATATATATATACACCGGTATATATATATATATATACCGGTATATATATATATATATATATATATATATATATATATATATCCACATATTTATACAAATATATACATACATATATACATATTTATACAAATATTTATATACATACATATACACAAATATACATATACACATACATACATACAGATAGATATACACAGATACATATACTGTATATGTATAATACATACACGCACACATATATATATATACACACAAACACAAATATATACACATATACACATATATATTAGGGCCGCAACTAACGATTAATTTGATAATCGATTAATCTGTCTATTATTACTTTGATTAATCGATTAATAATCGGATAAAAGAGACAAACCATTTCTATCCTTTCCAGTATTTTATTGAGAAAAAAACAGCATACTGGCACCATACTTATTTTGATTATTGTTTCTCAGCTGTTTGTACATGTTGCAGTTTATAAATAAAGGTTTATAAAAAAAAAATATTAAAAAAATAAATCAATAAATAAATAAATTGCCTCTGCGCATGCGCATAGCATAGATCCAAAGAATCGATGACTAAATTAATCGCCAACTATTTTTATAATCGATTTTAATCAATTTAATCGATTAGTTGTTGCAGCCCTAATATATATATATATATATATATATATATATATATATATATGTATATATATATATATGTATATATATATATATATGTATATATATATATATGTATGTATATATATATGTTTGTGTATGTGTGTGTGTATATATATCTATATATATAAATAAATATATATATATCTATATATATTTGTGTATGTGTGTGTGTGTATATATATATATATATATATATATATACATACATACATATATATACTGCATATATATATATATATATATATATATATATATATACACACACACACACACACACACACACACACACACACACACACACACACACACACACATACATATAGTCGCCACCTCATCACAGGGCCAACACAGATAGACAACATTCACACTCACATTCACACACTAGGGACAATTTTGTGTTGCCAATCAACCTATACGCAGGTGCATGTCTTTGGAGGTGGGAGGAAGCCGTAGTACCCGGAGGGAACCCACGCAGTCACGGGAAGGACACGCAAACTCCACACGGAAAGATCCCGAGCCCAGGATCGAACCCAGTATTGTGAAGCACACGTACTAACCCCTGGTCCCCCGTGCTGCCTGAATTTGGTAACAAATTGCTACCATTTGTGTTTTATCTTTAACAGATGTGTGGTTTACCTGCTACATGGCTTATCTGGGTACATTTATCCAGTTGTGTTTTAGTACTTACTAATAATGTATTTTTTAAAGCACAGACCAGTATTGGCAACCATAAATCATAAATAATTTAATATTATGTTAATAAAGCTTTTTTATTATATTCTAATCTAATTCTTGATTATGGAAAATTGTAATTTGTTCTTTGAGTGCAACAAGAAAAACAATGTGTTTAATGCCCTTTAATTTAAATTTTAACTTTCTAAAATTGTTATTTGAGTGCAATAGGAAACATGTTTATTGTATTGTAAGATTTTCTGTTAAAATGAAGCCAAAATTGACATTTTTTTGTCGTTCAAGTAAGCTCAAGTCAATCTAATCTAAATCCTCTCAGTGTGTATTCTGCCACACAGTTATTTTGGGCAAATGTTTAGTTGCTACTAGCAACTGTTGCGGTCACAGTTCAACTACATACTGTCACCAAACAAACAAAAAGAGATCATACCAGTGCGAATACGAATGGAATTCTTTTTTTTCTTTTTTTTTGCTAGTATGCATGTTTCCTAGTTTTACTTTTCTCCTCTGGAACCACTCTAGCTGTAATTGCGGCTTTCATAGCAATGTGCAGGAGTAAAAGTCAAGTTGGCTATTTGTATCACCTATAATGGGCTCAGCTGCTAATCACATGTAGTGTTTTAATACAGACAGTGTCTTGAAGAGCACTTTTAGAACAAAGGGGACCCTTGTTAGAAGGCTTCTTTGGCCTGTTAGATCTTTTAAGAAGCCTCAAATGTGACACAGGCTGCTCCCCAGTGGCCCACTGCAAGCATGCAGCCAAATTACCAAGGACCCTCAAGACCCTCCCACCTGAAAATAGGAGGGAGGGGCTTTTGATTCTGAGGGAGGGGAGAGCAAGAAAGAGAAGAGAGTGAGTGATGGAGGAGGTGCTTGAGTGCAGTGGAAACCATTTTACTGATTATTAGCAAGATTGGCAGGCTTTTTTTGCTCTTAATGTAAAAAATCAGACAAAAATGTTGTCCCAACAATTTTGTAACTGACCCCAAAATAAGTAGACTTTCATAATCAAAAGATAAGGGGTAGCAGGACCCAGAGAATAATATGCTTCTTTATAAAAAGGATGCATTTTACTTAACTGGCAGGAGAATACTGTATGTTTTGGTGAAATTTAACACAGTAATAACAGTAATAGTTTTTAGGATTTAAAAAGTGCCTTTTAAGAATAGTAGTGATAGTAGTGGTACAGCAGTGAACAAGCTTCATCAGGGACAGGCAGGACATGGACAGAGCACTCTTCCCTCTTTGGTTAAAGTGTGAACATGAGAACTGTCCTTATGTTGCAGTTTTATCATACAGACATGACTCCACACAACTGCACACAAGCACAAACTCCCTGACACCAAAAACACGAGCAGACCTTCAGATCCCATGATGAAGTGGTGAACGTCCGGCCCCGTGGACATTCGGGGGCCCTGGCAGCTCTTCTCAATCACCCCAGATGGCGTCACCATCTTAATGTGGATAACCTATAACACGATAAGGGAAGCAAAAACTAAGTGTTTGGACATAAATATGTCTCTCTGGTTTAAATGTACAAATTGGAACCAAAGCCCGATGCCAGGTGGGTGTATTTTACAATCAGACGGCTACGCACCAAGTCCTCAATGTTGCCATAGATGTTCTTCTTCATGCCTGATGCTCTCGTTGCAACCCAGCCCCCCACAGAGCTGAACTCCATGGAGTCCGGCTCATGGCCTGTGCAGTAGCCGATTTCATTAAGCTGCCAAAAAAGCCCCGCCCCAAAAAAAGTGCCGTTAAACATAGAACACGAACAATCAACATCATTTCAGAGGTGCTGTAGAATACTACTGTTCTTGTTACGCAGCATGGCCGACATTCAAGTTCAGCTTCTCTTTTTAGTAGGTCTGTCAAAGTTAACATGATGATAACGTGTTAACTATATGCTCCATTAACGGCAATCATTTTTTTTAACACACGATTAACGTGCATGCGTCCTGACTCCTTTTTGACCCTCAGTCCATTCCGTAGCGTTGAGAAATGTAATGGTTGCTGTTGAGCAACAAACTCGAAAATAGCGTTCAGAAATCCACAAAGAAAAGGGACAATATGGAAATCTCAGAAAGCTATGGCAAGTTGTTCTCCCGACAAGAAAATACTATTTTATCTTCAATTGCTGTGGGTCGACATAATTGGAGCAAAAGCTGCTGGCGCGCTTTGAGAGGAGGAACTCCACGTCCGTGTTTACATTACAGTGGAGTCCATTAATAACATAAAACTGCTTTAATTGGAACTGGAATAAAAGCTCAGCAGAAAAAAAGATGGTACAGAGGAAGTCTGGAGTCACTTTTAGCTGAGACTTTCGTTAAAACATGTCAAGACATCTTCTCATACCAATCACATATAACACAATAACACACAATAACAGGGCTAAACTTCACATCTGGTTTAACTACCATAACAATGAAAAATCGGCATACATTACGATCATGCTTTTTCAAAGATGTTTTGTAATGTTATTCTATGATATTTCTACCTAAATAAATGTTTTATAGCAGATTGAAATATAGTGTATATTCTTTTATAACCTGATATGATTTGTATTTTATTTTATTTCTTATCCCATTTCGGACATTTCCTGAAAGTTTCATCAAAATCTGTTCATAACTTTTTGGGTTATGTTGCTAACCAACTAACTGACAAACAGACAGACCCCGCTAATTACATATACCTCCTGGCAGGGGTAAATAATATACATATATAATATATAAGGAATACATATAATATAATAATTATGATGAGATACATTTTTACTTGTTTAATTTTTTCTAAAATGTGAATGATCGTTACTATTCTTATTATTTATGATACAACACAGATATCACATGGTTCTGTTGCATTTCAGGAAGACGTGTAGGATTTAATTTGATTAAAATTTAAGTTACCAAATACGGTCCCTGAAACCTGTTACGTCAAAGTTCTACTGCTGTTTGGTGGAAGAGGGACAGCAGTACATGTCCACCAACTTTCCCAAGAGGGCCTCAAAAAATGTGAATGGCTTTTAAATGCTGACACATTGTACTCCAAACAAAATAGGAATAGGAATTAGCTCTCTGGCGGTCTCTAAGCACCCTCTTGTTGCAAAGACCATTCCAAGTGACTGAGCAGGAAAGCATCCTACTATATAACCACAGTCTGCTCTTTTCAAAGAAGCATGTCACACTCACCTGCCGCTCCAAATCCTGGCCAATGATGCCAGCTTCCACGTGGGCAGTCAAATTGTTCTCATCAATCCACAGAATGCGGTTCTGCATGGAAACAACGATGCGTTTTGTATGAATCTTTTTACAGTGAAGTTGTTAATAGTAATGCAGACTTGGTGCTGGCGTGCCCTTGTACGTGAGAGAAATGTGCTCAGCGAGGCCACAGGAGGGCTACAATAGTCAGCTCCCCAAGGTTAAGCTCAATTTAATATCTAATTTCAAATATATGTCTCTTATTTGGACCACTAAGCACTGGGCCTAGCCTTACCTGCAGGGGGTCAATACGCCTCACTGTGCCATCAATTACACTCCAGAGGTAATAAAGTTTATGTTCCTGCTATGCTGCTTCTTTCACACACCGGAGTCGCCTCACCTCTGACCTCTGACCTCTGTGCAACAAACCGCTACTGCCACAGCGGCCTATTTATCATCCTCACTCAGTTCAAAGGACAACACTGTACTGGATATTTTTGCTGTTTTATATTCTGTTGTAAAATGAAACGGTATTGCTTTCATGTGAGAAAGAGATTATTGGTTGATGTCAAAGCATTGCATTTGTCTTATGCTTGGGCTGCAGCTACTATTAGTGGTTATTAGAATGGTTTTGTTGTCTAATTGTAAACATGTGTGGGTTATAAAGGTGTAAAGCATCACTTGGTTTATATGTTTAAAATAATATATCTGAACAACGCAATGAAGGGTGTTATTTCCCTTTTTTAAATATAACATAAGTCTGTTTTACATACCTGTCAGTAACTTCCTTATAAGTGATTTTTTTTTTTTTGAAAGGAAAGCTTATTAGTTGCAAAGCCTATTTTGTTATTTACTCATTTTTAGCAGGTCAGTCAATCATGCACAAAATGAATTTTTTTTGACAAAAGCTAATAGAAGAAAAGCCGTGGAAAACAGGGAAATGTGATAGCACTACATTATTGTAGGGCTATAGGGTAATGTATGTAACAGTGTACATACCATCTGTGACGTATCCAAAGATACAATACACCGAGTTTCCTCTGGGGGGCACTCAAGAGCGCTGGAAACGCTTGTCCCTCCTGGGTGAAAAAAAATACATATTATCCATCCATTCATTCATTTTCTACTGCTTGTCCCTCCATATTTCTTTAAAAAAATAAAATGTAATGACTCACAAAATGTGCAGTAAAATATAATGACAGAACAATAAACAAAATATGAATACATAGCAAAGGGACACAGTAAAATGAATGTGTACAGTTTCTACAGGTTAAAACCACTATTGGTGCCTGACGAATGTAACTCACCTCCGTATGGCATCAAACAGACGTTGTGTTTACATGCTAGTTCCACAATTGTTACAACATCATTGTGGCAGTCTGCAAAAAAATAAAAAAAATAAAAGCTATCATAGATATATTGCCATTTGAACTACTCTATTGAAACCATGAATAAAGTATTACAAGAGTGAAGGTAAACACATTCTAAAACAAATGAAATATGACAGGTGATATATAGTGTTTATATTGGCAGGGTCTAAAGAGAAAGAAACAGCAGGAAAACAGGGTGTGTCTCCATTTGCTGGAGGCTTTTCATAGGTGGGGTTCAACGGTATGAAGTGTTGCTCTCTGGGGTGAGATGATGCGAATCAATACAAATGCATTTCAACCAATCAGAGCGCACATCCGGTCACAATAAGTCGGGGGAGGAGTAACGCAAACCTTCAAGGATGCACTTAACCTGGCTAAAGTGCTTTTAGCAGCAGCGAGAAATGCCTGTGTCCTGGTATATTCTGCTGACTAATTAAACACACAGCTCAACTTGAGGATCACAGTTCAACAAAATTAACCCCCATGTAAAAGCAACAGCTTGGCTTGAAGGCCCCCGAAGGGATGTAAAATCTAATGGAATTGAGTAAATGTAGCTATTGGCAAGTAATAAACAACTGCTATGACCTAGGAGGATTGTATAATTAACATAAAAATCCATGTAAATCCTAGAAATTAAAAACTATGTCATCCATCTATCCAGACAATGTGTTCTGGCAACAAAGTGTAATAGAATCTCCACATCCTATTATGATTACATTTCAACCTGCTCTGTTGATATTTGACACACATAAGCTTCAAACATGTTCAACAGGATTTCCACAATAAATTTATAGCGCTGCTCAATATTAGTTCGGGCTAAAACGTGATGTGACGTGCAATGATGTTCATGCCAGGTGAGGCACTGACGCCTTTGGAGGGTTTTTCTTCTTTTTTTAATTTCAATTCTTATTCTCTATTCATTGATAATACAGGTTGCTGATTAAGAAAATAAGAAAAATAAGATATTCATAATAATTTTATTATCAAATACTTCTTAGTCCCATTCATTTACTAAACAATTTGTGGTCTTAACCATTCATTTGTATCTGAAGTACATGCACCTAACAAACTTACTTTGTTGTAAAAGTCTGATCAAGTTTTGTCTGAAAGTCCAGTTTAGAGTACGGTAGTTTTTGAGCTTTCACACAGTATATAATCCTCCACATTGGCACCCAGATTCATTCAGCAGAGCATTGAAATACTGTATCTACCTTGCATTTGACTTGCAGCTAAAGCTAATTTCTGAAACCGCTGTATCACATACAACCTTCTCTTCGTGTTGACTCAAGAGTACTACAGCGTGGCCCGGTGCTGAGTTTGCGACCGGACGTGACGTCACGTGCAACGCGGGTAGTGGAATTTACGTGAATCGGTAGTACCGACAGAATTTGGTCGGCAGCTATGAAAGTACAGAATTCAGTACCCATCTCAAAGCATATAGTAATAATCCAATCAAAGTTCAAAATTAAAAAGAGCCTTAGAGTCTGTGTTCCTAGAGTGTCACTGAACATACCATACTGCTACGGTAAGTCAAGCCAAATAATCAAGGGTAGTATGTCTCTTCCTCGCTGTCCTCCATAGTTTTGTAGAGAGTATAGCTAGTAAATGCATGCAGGCCAGAGTACCAGCACTTATACAGATGGTGAAAAACACTATTGAATTTGTCAAACAAGTACGATGGTGGCATTACCGTCTTTCCTTGCCACTAATCGCTGTTTAAGAGTCTTCTATAAACCCAAAGGTTCAAGTAAATGTAAATGGTTTCCATTTCATTCATCATGCATATACATTTTGCATTGTTCTCTGCCTGTAAAACAATAAGTCATCTCTTATGAAGAGTTGTGTTAACCTTTCAGGGCGTCTACAATAGATTATTTAAACGTACATTGTTTCCAAAGGGATACATTTTTTTCATACGATTTGGTTTTCAATGGACTCTATGGAACTGTTCAATAACTAGAACTGAGGTACCACTGTATTCAGGTTTCTGCACAGATTGGCCCTTTAAATCAAATTAGCTGTCGGGTGAATAAGCTAGGCAACGCAATCAAAGCACCGACGTGACGCAGCTTCGCAAACTCACTGGGCCACACCACCACGTCTGGAACACGGCCAACTCTGCCTTCTCGCAAGGCGAAGACCTCATGTAAGCAATGTCCTAGAAACACATTATAGACAAGCGATCAGCTAAGTGAAAACACTTGCAGAGTGGTGCTGTCTTGTTTCCAAGTGAGTCTTACCGTGGCTGCGGAATACCCGGTCCTCTGCATCGTGCGAGAAGGGAATATCGGTGGATTTCAAATCATCCATGAAGGCCTTGTTAAGAATGGGAGCTTGTATGGCATTACTGTTCATAATGGGCTGAGATGAAACAAAGCAGTGATTTAGAAGGCTGGGTGTGATTCACGGAAAATAGGATGAGAAAGAATGAAGTGTGCTCACTGTTGCTGGAGTTTTGTGCAGCAGGCTGGCTCCAAACGTGCTTTCAAACCACTCTTTCAGACCGGGGATAATCATACCACTTAATCTATATCTGGATTGAGATATAATAAAAATTCTTAACAACTGTTTAAAAAAAAAAATATGTTAAGAGGATGCACAGTTGCATACAAAAAGGAGTTTCCACAAGACTGGTTGGGCAACATCCCATTTCGTTTCGATCACTTCCCTAAATAGTGTTTATCTCTTCATGCATGTCTCTCATAATCTTCCTGCTTCTCCTCTACAGTCACAGCGTACACTCAGCGATCACTTCTTTAAGGACACCAGCACAAATAATATAATGCTTGCATTACAAACAATGTCTTTATTTTTGTGGTTGTAGTTGGCAGAAAAATACTACAATCATCATCTCTCACTCAGTATGACATTGAAACACTGACATTCTCAATACAAATGTTTGCTTTGATGCCATTAATGTTCTTTAAAAGCTTTTTTTTTTTTTTCCTATAGCAGAGGTAATCATCCACCTGATTAAAAGAGTGGAGCAGAATATGTTCCGCTTTCTTTTTGGACAGTGTACATCGCACAACAGTCAGTCTGTTTCTAGAACAGTCAAATTAACTTGGAGCGCTTGCACCAACCCCAGGACATGTCAATCATTGCAAGCATCATTTTTCTAAATCATTTGTTAATGTGCAACTGTGGCTTAGGCTGGTGGGTGGTGTTCATAACAGTTACACATGCCAGCCACTGGATGGCAGCAGTGTGGAGCAATTGTGAGTGCAGAGGGAGGAAGTTGAGTTCACTTGTGATCGAGATCATTTTTAATTCTTCACTACAGAGATGATAGCTACATAAGAGCATGGGAATGCTTATGCAACATCAACACATAAGTGAAAGACACACCGTTATTTGGAGTGATGTGGTTTTGTTACTGTATTGTTGCCATGAATTGCCTCGACTTAAACAAGTTGAAAAACTTATTCGGGTGTTACCATTTAGTGGTCAATTGTACAGAATATGTACTGTACTGTGCAATCTACTAATAAAAGTTTCAATCAATCAATGTTGAATCGGTACAGCAATGATGTAATGTAATGTGATGATTACCTTTTTCCAGTAAATTCTGCTTGACCTTTCTTGTTGAAAAGGAACCTGGAGTCACTGTATCCCCAACCGTTCCATTTCATTATATCCTGCCTGAAATAGAAATAAAACAATTAAGTGTATGAAGCTACAACAACCTGATTTCCCTTTTAAAGCAGAACCAGGTAACGTATCAACCGTCATAAAATATTTGTATAACTTTTGGCATGATACATTGCCTTACAACTAGTTAAAAGACACCTTTGTCATTTCCTAAGGGGTCTGAACCGCTTTCAGTGGTACTAAGCAATTTTAAAGGAGGGTGGCAGGAACCCTGCCACACAAAAAACTGCAAATGTGCTGACTTGCTTTACGGCATACGTCAATTCCCTCTTTTCCCATTCGTAGCTGAGACAAGTCGATTACTGCAATTACTGCTATCATGGCAAAAGCTGCAAAATAACAACAAAACAACAACAAAAAAACATTGAAAAGTTTTGTCTGAGGAGACAAAATAAATAAAAAGGGAGTCTACCTGGATAAAAGGAGAGTCAAGGATTAAAGGGGAACATTATCACAATTTCAGAAGGGTTAAAACCATTAAAAATCAGTTCCCAGTGGCTTATTTTATTTTTCAAAATTTTACCCATCACGCAATATCCCTAAAAAAAGCTTCAAAGTGCCTGATTTTAACCATCGTTATATACACCCGTCCATTTTCCTGTGACGTCACATAGTGATGCCGATACAAACAAACATGGCGGATAGAACAGCAAGGTATAGCAACATTAGCTCGGATTCAGACTCGGATTTCAGCGGCTTAAGCGATTCAACAGATTACGCATGTATTGAAACGGATGGTTGTAGTGTGGAGGCAGGTAGCGAAAACAAAATTGAAGAAGAAACTGAAGCTATTGAGCCATATCGGTTTGAACCGTATGCAAGCGAAACCGACGAAAACGACACGACAGCCAGCGACACGGGAGAAAGCGAGGATGAATTCGGCGATCGCCTTCTAACCAACGATTGGTATGTGTTTGTTTGGCATTAAAGGAAACTAACAACTATGAACTAGGTTTACAGCATATGAAATACATTTGGCAACAACATGCACTTTGAGAGTGCAGACAGCCCAGTTTTCATCAATTAATATATTCTGTAGACATACCCTCATCCGCACTCTTTTCCTGGGGGTCTGGCGGCAGATTTCTTTGACTTTATCGTTGGAAATGCATCTGCTTTGAGTGTCGCAGGATATCCACACATTTTTGCCATCTCTGTCGTAGCATAGCTTTCGTCGGTAAAGTGTGCGGAACAAACGTCCAATTTCTTGCCACTTTTGCATCTTTGGGCCACTGGTGCAACTTGAATCCGTCCCTGTTCGTGTTGTTACACCCTCCGACAACACACCGACGAGGCATGATATCTCCAAGGTACGGAAAACAGTCGAAAAAACGGAAAACAACAGAGCTGATTTGACTCGGTGTTTGTAATGTGTTTAAGAAAATGCCGGATTGCTTCCCGATGTGACGTCACAATGTGACGTCATCGCTCCGAGAGCGAATAATAGAAAAGCGTTTAATTCGCCAAAATTCACCCATTTAGAGTTCGGAAATCGGTTAAAAAAATATATGGTCTTTTTTCTGCAACATCAAGGTATATATTGACGCTTACATAGGTCTGGTGATAATGTTCCCCTTTAACGTTGGCCTGGCTTTCACTCGTTGGCATGAGCTCAAAAATGAGGAGGGATTTCAGACTGACGGTGCCTTGGCTCTGACCCTGCTTTACTAGTAAGTACCTTTCGATGCTTAACTTAAAATGATCATGCTAATGTTAGCTATCGGAAATGTGCGTGGTAGCAATAAATAGCCACCGGATTCATAGCTCCCAGCTTCACACTGACACGACCAGCCACGCAACAAACTCAACAGTACTGTATAAAGAAAAATCATTGCGATGACTGCAAACGGCAAAGAAAGTTTGAGTAAAATATGTAAGTTCCTACTGTGGAAAGATCAGTCATACTGAATCATTTTGGTATTATCGTGCCAGTTTGTATGTACTAGACAGCAGTTTCTGACGATTTACGATGCTATGCGCTGGTCCTCATGGGAAATGTGGTCTTCCTTCAGGCAAAACACCACCACTTTGGTCCACCGGCGCCACCAAAATCAACCAAAACTGAAAGTTCTTAAGTGGCGCTTTCAGCAGTCATTTCAAGTGATCTCACACACTATAAAGACGACCACAAAGTATGACGTACATGTTATCGGGTTTTAGTCAGCCATTCACAACTTTCATCATTTGGCAAGCTAATAAAAGAACAAATAGTAGACAACCATACCTCCTACATAGTCTAACATAGTGGCTCAAACTTGACATGACCACACTTATGACAACACGGTTCAGCAAGCATCAACAATTCAACTTTAGCTCATGGTTTGTTTTTTAGGGGCATTTATGCAACACTACACACAAAGTTAGTTTTAGTAAACAGACTCACACTCCACCAAATTTTGTCCAGCACTTGTGTTTAAATTTAACAGTGATTTCATGAATTTGTTTCTACTATTAACAGTATGGAATGTTCCGATCAGGGATTTATGCTGCCAATTCCGATCATTCATGATTGAGATCGACCGATACTGATAACATGTATTAACTGTATTTTTTTAAACTGTACCACTGTGAGTGCCAGTCATAGTATAACAATATCAGCACAATATTTTAACTGGCTCACTATTTTTTTTAAGACGTATAATTGTTTGAGCAAAATAAAGTTACAATACACAATAACATAACAAAAACATAATCTATTACTCATTTAAAAACTTTTTGCTCTCAGTCATCCTGTGTCCAGGGGTATATTCTCTGAGTTTGTAACATTACCAAAAACAACAACAACAACAAAAGGTTTTGAGAAAATTAAAATATTGATTTAATCACTCGAGTATTGGTCATTAACTGATATTACCCTTGGTGTCAACACCACCAATTTATGGATCGATCCACCTCTGTCATGGCAGCGACAATGATGGCACACTAACGGTTGCTATAGTATCCTCTCTCTACTAATCTACTCTACAAATTAATGTACTTGTTAATAATATAGCTGTTTACTTTCTGCTGTTACATGGTTCTTTCTACACTTCTTAAACGTTACTAAGCACTTATTTATTCTGTTGTTTCTAGCTAGCTTAGAAGATAGCTTAGTGCAGTGGTTCTTAACCTTGTTGGAGGTACCGAACCCCACCAGTTTCATATGCGCATTCACCGAACCCTTCTCTAGTGAAAAATAAATTTAAAAAATTCAAATTCAAGACAAAGTTGTATGTTTTTGGTAACACTTTAGTATGGGGAACATATTCTAAGTAACAAAGACTTAATTTAGAGTTTTTTGGACACTAGGGAAACATATTCTAAGTAACAAAGACTTAATTTAGAGTTATTTGGTTAGGGTTAGGGTTAGAGGGTTAGGGCCAGGGTTAGAGGGTTAGGGTTATAATAAGGCCATGCCGAATAAGGCATTAATAAGTACTTAATAATGACTAGTTAAGAGCCAATATGTTACTAATTTGCATGTTAATAAGCAACTAATTAATGGTGAATATGTTCCCCATACTAAAGTGTTACCATGTTTTATTACTGGAGCACAAAATGAACCGTGCATGAACATCAGCTTGTTCAAAGAACAAAACCAACACAGTGCATAAACTCACAACAAATTACACACCTGCAAATCAGTGTGACTTCTGCTGTTGCCGTATCCGTAATACGCCGATAGGGAGAAGTTTTTATTTACACGATGAGTCCGGGTGTGTCTTGACCTCCGCCGAACCCCTGAGCCCGACTCACCGAACCCCTAGGGTTCGATCGAACCCAGGTTAAGAACCACTGGGTGGTTAGTGCCTTAGCTATTAGCATACCTGTTCCTGCTTTCTTTCAGAGTGTAACATGTTTAGCCTTGTCCTAATACTTGATGATACTTGATATTAACTAGACTTCTAAAAGTTTGCTAGGCACTTATTGTTGGTGTTGTTTCAAGCTATCTTAGGTTAGCTAAGCTTTTTGCATGCCTGCTCCTGGTTTGCTCCTAGGGTTTAGCCTTGTCCTCCAGTAAAAATGTAATTTGATAATAGTAAGAATTGCATGTCAAGTCATCATTAAATGGCCCTGATATGTCAAAAGGCATTAATACATATTTTTGAATACCTCTATAACTGATAACAGTAGTTCAGCTGGAATATGCTCATTTTAAAATTAGATTTACAGCCCCAAAATCTTATTTTTATTTTGATGTCTCGCCCTCCACCGTTTTAACAATTAGAAAGTCTGTGAGTGTGTTACATCCAGGTTGCCAGTTACGCACTGCCATCTTCGTCCGGTAAAGTTACTAAACATGTCAGACCTTAGTAAATCTAAAAGGCCTCATTACGACTCTCTACTTATTCATGACTAATCTAGGAACAAAACAAGGATTTGTATCGGGGATGCCTTTGAAATATGGAGGCGATTGAAGGCGGAGAAGATTTTTTCATCTGACGCCTAACTTGCTAATTTCCTCCTTGATCGGTAAGTAAGGCATTTACCTTTTATTACTTGTAATAAATGGAAATTGACATTTGGTATGTAAACTATATTGTCCAATACAGTCTATTATCTTGTCTAACAAAGCTAGTATGTTCCTGCAATGCTTCTAGCATGCTAGCCCGGTCAATGGGAGCATACGTATAGCCCAGTTCATTACACATCGACGAACAGGCAAACGGGCATATATTTCCCACGTTAGCCTGTATGTCGATGTGTAATCGAACTGACAGGGCAAATTATATTTTCGACAAATAAAACCTATATGGGTATTTCGTTCTAAATATGCTGATACGTTGAGGAAATTGGTTCCCACATTAGCACGACTGTCATGGCAATGTGAAACGTATGGAGACAGCCAAATCACATGATAAAAGAATTCCTATTTCGTGTTTGCATATTGTGGACCACATGCACCAAGTTATTTGGCAATCAGAAACGTTTGAAACAGTAGCCTAGAGGCATACCTTAGTAAAAATGTATCCTGTTTAGTTTTGGGTGTACATTAGGCTGCTAAGCATGCTCTACTTATTTTCACCAGTATAACCATTGCTAGCATATGTTGTAGTTTGTTTTAGTCTTTGTTTTCTGATAGTACTGACAATAACCATATGATTGCCATTTGTTGTGATATCGTACGCAGGCATGACGTACTTCTTCCAGAAAATAGCCTAATTTCTGTGTAAAATGTGTTGGTTATAGATTTTTTATTGACAAAACGCTTGTCTATTCAGCTATTATGGTCCCAGCACCTCAACCCCTAGTAAGAAGCAGTGGAAGAGAAACCTACAGCGTAGGACTCGTCGCTTGCCATTTAAAGTTCCTTGGAGTAGCCCAGTCGATCGAGCTGGATTCGGCTGCGTATCTGGCAACCTCAGTCAGGGAGACTACAGAATTTTGACCGTGATTGCAGTACCATTTCTAGCCAGATTCTTACATACGGCTCATTGAAAGAGGAACTGCATTTTTTGGGGAATTATGCCTATCATTCACAATCCTTATGTGAAACAAGAACACATTTCCTTTTTTATGTATTCTAACTCGAAAATAAACGCTAGCAAAAGTCAGCTAACAATCAAGCCAATAAGAGTTGCTCTATTCCGCCTATTAAGCGCTATAAAAACATCCAAAAGCCCCCATCGTTTTACAGAATACACATGCTGTAGGTTTATATGTAATGTAGTAAATGGCACATTAATAACATGTAATATTTACGCACTTTGGTCAATTTAAGAATACGGCATTAATTCTACAGACGCATCACAACGTTCGCTATTTCCTTCAACAACAACACTACTTACGTACTACTCATCGCAGACTTTATGGAAGACAATGACTACTTTGGGACAAATGTTGATCCAAAACCTTATATTTTTGAGCCTTAATTCAAGGAGAAGGATCTACAAGTTCTAAAGCTGTGTGCTAAACAGATGCAGCTTTAGTGAAACACTAAGCATCATGCAGCAGTATGGGCTGAACAAGAAATAGAAACTACGAACATAATACAATGATAAGTTACTGTTAGGGATGCACAATTAATCTAATTTTAATCGTGATCACGATTTTGGCCGGCACAATTAAATAAAGGTGATCGTCGGCTATATTAACCTTTAAAATAAGGCTCTGCCCCGTTAAAAAAATCACTCAAATTTACAACCAGCAGTCCGCCAACCACTAGGGGGTGAACGAAAGATAAGGGCGTCATTAAGCTGCATAACGAGCAAGCTCACGCCAGCCTCAAATTAATGTGAAAGTGGAACGTAATATCGGAACCGGAGACGCAAGGTGTACACAGTACAATGGCAGATTTTGGAGGTGAGAAGCTAGTGCCTCGTAAGGGATCAACAACCATTGTCTGAAGGAATTTTGGATTTAAAGCAACTGATGATGCCCAAAACGAAATAAAATGCAAAGAGAGTTGTGTCTGTGCCACAGAACAACACGACAAACTTGTTAAACTTGTTTACGAATGCATATAAGCTAAAGATAACACTCGTCCACTGAAAACCTGTCCATGTCCAGCAACAACCCAGACAACTGTAACCGCAATAATGCACCGAGCAACTCCAAATCCAGTCACCTCGAAGAAACACGCAAATATAACGGCTGCAATAACTTTGCCGTTTGGCCCAAGACATGTGTCCGGTTAATACTGTGAGCAATGAAGGCTTCAGAAAATCATGATCATAATACTAGTAAAGAAATAGGTGATGCCCTCACGCAATTATTTCTCCAAAGTTGAATTACCTGCACTTTATGAAACATGTCAGGAGGAACACAGGAGACGCTATAAGTTGTATTCAGTCACGTGACTTTTGAACGGAAGTAAACAAAGTGGTGGGCCACAAAACCAGCATGGCTACTGTGCAGGAAACAGAGAGCGATTTATCCGAGTAGAAAGGAGCTTGGATTACCACTGAAAGCAGATACGAGTAAAAAATGCAAAACATGCAATGGAATATCCCTATACTTCATCAAAATAGGATTTGTCGAGTGATCTCAATGATTATTCGTTTAGTCGCGTTCCCAGACATGCTCTAGACTTCATTCTACACAACAAAACGAATGAAAACTGGGAAAAGCATGGAGGTGTATAACTTCTCTGTGTGTGGCTGGTCAATGAAATTGGTGTCAAGTCTCTGCTGGATAAATAAATACGCAATGTTTTGCTCGGGTTAGTTTGCATTTAATGATTTAACTTTTAACTACCTTTGGTAAAAGCTGAACTATTTTAGGTTTTGCTCACATTTGATTTATTTTATTTAGACTCGAGTTGGTGCTTTACGAATCACTCGTAGCAAAAATGTGTTTTAAAATATACAAATAATAGCAAGATAATACCATAATGGGAAAAAATAAATGTTAAAAGTATATCAAACAAACCTTTAACAAAGTGATCATTGCAAACTTGTGCGTTCTTTGACTCTACCGTCTTGGACTGGAGAGCGTGCCACTTTTATGGTCTTTTTTCATAAAATCTTGACATTTTTCTGCCTGTCTTGATTAACTCTCGAGGAAATCTGAAAAAAACGTCTATCCTTTTCGCGATTTGAAAGGTTCCAACAGTCTAAAACAATGCAAGCATAGGGCATTTTTCTTCGAGAAAGGCAAAATCACTCACTGGCCCACCACTTCCAGCCTCGCATCGTTAACGAGTCGGATGTGATGTCAGGTGAATACAACCTATAGGGACTGCATGAAGCACTGAACTCTTGGAGCTTGAAAGAGAACCGACTAAACTGTATCATAACTGACAGTGGCGCTAAAGTCATCAAGGCAGCTTCTCTGAAATGTTTTGGCCAAAGGCTCCATTTTGCAATTGGCAAGTAGGATGAACAAAAATGTCAATTTAAAAAAGCAAAAAATAATTACTTTATTCATTTATTTTTAAGTCTTTATGCAAAGTTTTATATAAATCTCATGTTCATTATGGAGAATGCATCGAGGGATCCTTGGATTGACCGTGCATTAGGCGTCTGCAAGAAACTTGTGAGCAGTTTATCCTCCAGCTGGAGACATAAAAAGGAGCGAGCCCATGCTCAAAAAGAACATGGGCTGAAGACAGTATGCCTCAGAAGGTGGGGGTCAAGGCAAGCGATGACTGAAAGAGTCCTGGAGGAACAAAGAACCATCTCTTAGGGTCCTGTCTTCTGACAGAAAGTCCAGACATCTCATCCCAACATTGCAGGACACTGACAACTTGGAAGCCATCAACAAATCCCTCCATCCTCTGATTTAGTTTGCTGAGACACTGTCCAGTGAGAAGTATAACAATGTTTCCTTTGTAAAGCCAGTCCTCCACCTTTTCAGGTCCTCCATCCTCAAAGTAAACAATAGATGTTGAGAGCTCACAAACACCATTAGGACTAAAATCCTAACTTCCCTGGAGGTAAAATATAAGCATCCGAACACATAAGAGCTGCTAGAACTGGCTTCTGCTGTGGATTTAAAGGGGAACATTATCACAATTTCAGAATGGTTAAAACCATTAAAAATCAGTTCCCAGTGGCTTATTATATTTTTCGAAGTTTTTTTCAAAATTTTACCCATCACGCAATATCCCTAAAAAAAGCTTCAAAGTGCCTGATTTTAACCATCGTTATAAACACCCGTCCATTTTCCTGTGACGTCACATAGTGAAGCCAACACAAACAAACATGGCGGAAAGAACAGCAGGCTAAAGCGACATTAGCTCGGATTCACTCGGATTTCAGCGGCTTAAGCGACTCAACAGATTACGAATGTATTGAAACGGATGGTTGTAGTGTGGAGGCAGGTAGCGAAAACGAAATTGAAGAAGAAACTGAAGCTATTGAGCCATATCAGTTTGAATCGTATGCAAGCGAAACCGACGAAAACGACACGACAGCCAGCGACACGGGAGAAAGCGAGGACAAATTCGGCGATCGCCTTCTAACCAACGATTGGTATGTGTTTGTTTGGCATTAAAGGAAACTAACAACTATGAACTAGGTTTACAGCATATGAAATACATTTGGCAACAACATGCACTTTGAGAGTGCAGACAGCCCAATTTTCATCAATTAATATATTCTGGAGACATACCCTCATCCGCGCTCTTTTCCTGAAAGCTGATCTGTCCAGTTTTGGAGTTGATGTCAGCAGGCCAGGGAAGCTAGGGTCGATAGGGGGTTTAGCTTGCTCGTCTGCGGGAACAAACTGCCGCCATTGCTTGCCGTGCTACCGAGGTCCTTTGTCCCTGAATTGCTCACACACTCCGGCAGATTCAATGGGGGTCTGGCGGCAGATTTCTTTGACTTTATCGTTGGAAATGCATCTGCTTTGAGTGTCGCAAGATATCCACACATTCTTGCCATCTCTGTCGTAGCATAGCTTTCGTCGGTAAAGTGTGCGAAACAAACGTCCAATTTCTTGCCATTTTCGCATCTTTGGGCCACTGGTGCAACTTGAATCCGTGCCTGTTCGTGTTGTTACACCCTCCGACAACACACCGACGAGGCATGATGTCTCCAAAGTACGGAAAACAGTCGAAAAAACGGAAAATAACAGAGCTGATTTGACTCGGTGTTTGAGAAAATGGCGGATTGCTTCCCGATGTGACGCTACGTTGTGACGTCATCGCTCCGAGAGCGAATATTAGAAAGGCGTTTAATTCGCCAAAATTCACCCATTTAGAGTTCGGAAATCGGTTAAAAAAATATATGGTCTTTTTTCTGCAACATCAAGGTATATATTGACGCTTACATAGGTCTGGTGATAATGTTCCCCTTTAAGATTCAAGCTGCAATACAATAGTGAGGACAGGGTTGCCCCAATCCAGGCCAGACTTGTGTCTTGAGATGGCTGCGTCTATAAGAATGGTAAATAATAATTGCAGATAGATACAAAATGTATCATAAATTCAAGAAAAAAGCGGATTAAAATTTGATATCAAGTAATCAATGTGCTATAATCCATATTCTAAATGTGGATGTTAAATATTTTCATTAGACAAAACTTGTTATTTATATTATATTTGCCATGCCCTTTTCAAGGGGACCAGCCCAAATGATGGTGTGACCGCAGACATGGCAGAGGATACACCCATGTGCTGTCCAAGAGGAAGAAGACCCATGGGAGCTTCTTCAAAATCACTAAGAGAGCCAGCCCAACTCATCTTCGTTACCAGGAACTAGTTGTAGTTTCTGAGCTTCAGTCCTACCTGCAGTTTGCTCACCTTGATAGTGAGGAAAACCCACTACTAGACTGGTGAAAGGAACATCCGTGAGTCTAGTCACGACTGTCAAAGCTGGCAAAAAAATATTTGAGCATACCTGCAACAAAAGCTACTTCGGAGAGAGTCTCCAGCACTGGGGAAACATAGTGACCTGCTTTCGGTCGTCTCTGAAGCCAGAAAATGTTCACAGGCTGCCATTTCTCTCAAATAATCTGACTATGTTGGTCTGCTGTGCGTTCCTACATGTTCCTTGTGGGTGATTTTTGTGCATGATGTTCTTTTTTCGTTTGTGTGCGCTTTATGATTGCACTCTGCAGTGGTATATTTATTTTAGTTTCTTTTTTAAACTAAAAATGCAGTATATTTGTCATAGAGGAGGAGATTATTATCAATTTAGGGGAGCTGCTCCACACTGACACGTTGTTAGCTGCTGGCCACTTGTCAGACAGGATCGGTGTTTGTCATCGACAAAAGAACACATACATTTGCAATGGTCGATTGCATAGTTTTTCACGAAAATTGGAACGTCCCTCATAACTACAATAAACAAGCAAATACTTGAGGTTTTGTTTGCCATACTTGACAGTCTTTGCTCAATGTCATTAGGACTGGAATTTCTCAAACAAACACGAGATAGCTCACTGACCACATGACCACCAACTGATCCAAAGCAGTAGAAGTTAAATGAAAACCCCCCCCAAAAAATTGCTAATACAAAAAAAACCTCAGTAGTTCAAATCAGCCTCATCACAATTTCTTGTTTAAACTGCCGGGTCACAAAAGTTGGTACAATCTAATTACTATATTTATCAACTATCTCTTTCCCCTTACCCCCGTTCAGGGTCACATGTATCATAATAAAATAAGCGATATACAACCCTCTCTTTGTGACACGGGGGTAAAAGCGCAACCATGGTTTTATTTTTCCAGTGTAAAACAATTTAATCCAACTATAGCTACAAAAGAAGAGCAAAGGTAAAGAGACCCCCAAAACGGCAGTTAATAGCAAATGAGGTAATGTGTTTTTTTTTTTAAATGTGCCTTTATGTATGTGGTGACTTTGAGTATGAACATTTTGAGGTGAAATCTAAACTTAAATTTATATATATATGTATGTATATATAATGTGTATAAATATATATGTGTATATACATGTACACACACACATATATATATATATATATATATATATATATATATATATATATATATATATATATATATATATATATATATATGTGTGTGTAAATATATATATATATATATATATATATATATATATATATATATATATATATATATATATATATACACACACACACACACACACACACACACACACACACACACACAGGTAAAAGCCAGTAAATTAGAATATTTTGAAAAACTTGATTTATTTCAGTAATTGCATTCAAAAGGTGTAACTTGTACATTATATTTATTCATTGCACACAGACTGATGCATTCAAATGTTTATTTCATTTAATTTTGATGATTTGAAGTGGCAACAAATGAAAATCCAAAATTCCGTGTGTCACAAAATTAGAATATTACTTAAGGCTAATACAAAAAAGGGATTTTTAGAAATGTTGGCCAACTGAAAAGTATGAAAATGAAAAATATGAGCATGTACAATACTCAATACTTGGTTGGAGCTCCTTTTGCCTCAATTACTGCGTTAATGCGGCGTGGCATGGAGTCGATGAGTTTCTGGCACTGCTCAGGTGTTATGAGAGCCCAGGTTGCTCTGATAGTGGCCTTCAACTCTTCTGCGTTTTTGGGTCTGGCATTCTGCATCTTCCTTTTCACAATACCCCACAGATTTTCTATGGGGCTAAGGTCAGGGGAGTTGGCGGGCCAATTTAGAACAGAAATACCATGGTCCGTAAACCAGGCACGGGTAGATTTTGCGCTGTGTGCAGGCGCCAAGTCCTGTTGGAACTTGAAATCTCCATCTCCATAGAGCAGGTCAGCAGCAGGAAGCATGAAGTGCTCTAAAACTTGCTGGTAGACGGCTGCGTTGACCCTGGATCTCAGGAAACAGAGTGGACCGACACCAGCATATGACATGGCCCGCCAACTCCCCTGACCTTAGCCCCATAGAAAATCTGTGGGGTATTGTGAAAAGGAAGATGCAGAATGCCAGACCCAAAAACGCAGAAGAGTTGAAGGCCACTATCATAGCAACCTGGGCTCTCATAACACCTGAGCAATGCCAGAAACTCATCGACTCCATGCCACGCCGCATTAACGCAGTAATTGAGGCAAAAGGAGCTCCAACCAAGTATTGGGTATTGTACATGCTCATATTTTTCATTTTCATACTTTTCAGTTGGCCAACATTTCTAAAAATCCCTTTTTTGTATTAGCCTTAAGTAATATTCTAATTTTGTGACACACGGAATTTTGGATTTTCATTTGTTGCCACTTCAAATCATCAAAATTAAATGAAATAAACATTTGAATGCATCAGTCTGTGTGCAATGAATAAATATAATGTACTAGTTACACCTTTTGAATGCAATTACTGAAATAAATAAAGTTTTTCAAAATATTCTAATTTACTGGCTTTTACCTGTATTAATGGCCTTAGTCACACAGAGGCAGTCGCTGCAAGTTACAGGCGATGGCGAGAAAGACTTTTCCGTCATCGTGTTGACAATCCACATATTTCTGTCAGAAAGAAAATATTAGTATATGAATATCTTATTCTCTGGCAAAGCACATGCGGTTGAGGC